>NW_009928770.1:0-3124 GCF_000696875.1 Nestor notabilis
ACCTGTGCCACTGTTTTACCACCCTCATTGTGAGGACTATTTTCCTCACATCCAGCCTGAATCTCCCTCTTTTAGTTTAAAATCATCACCCCTCATCCTGTCGCAACAGGCCCTGCTAAAAAGTCTCCTCCCATTACCCCAAGGGTACTGAGATGCAATGCTCCTGATGGCCTTGTTGCAACAAGATGAAGGACATGCCACATTTGGGAGACGGAAATGCTAGCGAAGGTAGAGGAAAGCAGGGTTAGGTGTGGATGCAAGCGCAGCACAGCTCTTTGGGAGCAGTGATGTGGAGCTGGAGTCGGAGCAGGAGGTTGTGGAGGAGCAGGTCTGCACAGCCTCCACCTCTCGCCCCAAGCTGGCTGCATGCTGTAGAGCCGCTCCAGCATGGCACAGTGCCCGGGCAAACTCGGCTCGCTTTGCATCGTAACACCACTCTGCAGCTCCTGAACCAGACCTGACTTGCACCCTGCCAACTCCAAGCAGGAGCTGAGCAGCCTGAGCCTGGTGAACAGACGTGCCCTGAGGATATGTCTACATTGCGGTGCAGAGGTGAGACCTGGGCTTGGTGAGAGAGACCTGAGCTGGGTCTTGGGAGCCACAGGGCTGCGATGCATGAGGGCACATGGGCTGTGTGGCCCTGACCCTGGCCCTGGGAAGGGGGTTGGGAGGAGGAGGGAGGTTTTGCAGTGAGTCTTGTAACACTTATGGGGACTGAGGCTTAGTGGTAGAAGGACCTTATAGAATCAGAATTGTTTAGGTTGGAAAAGACCTTTAAGATCATCAAGTCCAACTGTTACTCCAGGACTGCCAAGTCCACCACTGAACCATGTCACGGACTGGCATTTTCTGTGTTCACCAGTGGGATGGTCACACTATAAAGATCATGCAGGAACATCCATCCCTGGCAGTGTTCAAGTCCAGGTTGGACAGAGCCTTGGGCAACATGGTCTAGTAGATGTCCCTGCCCACTGCAGAAGGGTTGGAGCTAAATGAGCTTACAGTCCTTTCCAAACCTAACTTTTCTATGACCAGCAGCACTGGGGAGTGGACACAATGGTAGTGCTGGAGTTTGGGTAAAATACACTGCCATCTTCCTTGGGATGCAGGAATCTCAGGATTTGACTGAGGATTCTCAGTCCTGTACCCTGGCACTGGGACAAACATCAATCCTTCAGTCAGGTGGTTCATCTCCAGGAGACCAAAACCACCCCTGCAGGGTGCAAGAGACAAGGGGTGAAGAAGTGCAGAGTTTGCTGGGTGCCCAGCTGTGGGGCAGGGGTGCATGGGCATGTGTGATGGATCAATTCAAGCACATGTGGCTGCAGGTTGCACTAATGCTCTAAGCTCCATAGGCATAAGGACATACAGCAAGAGAAGAATAATATAGTAGAAACAGGTAAAACTAGCTTCTGGTGAGAAGAATACAAATAAGTTGGTTGAAAGAAATTGCTATTTTCTACCTATTTTCTCTCTACCCCTGCCCTGCACCTCATGTAATCCATGAAGAAAGTTCTTACGTTTCAATCCAACATGTTGGCTCATGAAAATCTACCCAAGCTCTGCCTCAAAAGCAGGAGGACAGCCCTGCATGGGGTCCATGCTGTCCACTGAAGAGGTGGCTGTATCCATATGAGCCATTCTGGTTCACTTTCCAGTCAAATGAAGAGAAATAGGCACTTCCCACCCTATGGCAGCCCTCTCTTATAAATCTGATAGACTGGCACTTTGAGGAAACATTTTCTTTCTGCTGATTGGAAACAGATTTTAGATGGCTCCAGCAGATGTTATCCCCTAAAGCAGTCCCACCTCCTGAGTCTGTTGCCATGTGGTTGCTTATTCCTGGAATGACACAGTATTACAGAGACACACAAAGAAGTAGAGAAAGAAACAGTCGGAATAAGCTTTATCAACCTAAATAACAGGTGATTTTCAGTGAGATCTTGGCTTACACCAGACTTCGTTTCCCAGGAGCTTCAAGCCAGAAGGGTGGCTGCAGCCCCTGGAAGAGGAGCAGAGATGGTTTCCCTCCCAGCACCTGCGAGGCTCCTCTGCTCTCAGCACTGAGCACTAGATGGCATCCAAGGGGGGAATTTGAGCTCCCGAGTGCAGCCCTGGGCTCCGAAATTGTAATTGCAGCTGGATCCAAAACTGAGGATCCATCCGGATGGGGGGAAAAATCCAAAAGCCAAGAAGGTGGACTTTTTCAGCTCCTCTTGCTATCCTATTGGAACACAGCGCACTCCAAGGTGTCTTTCTGCTGGCATGGGATCAGAGGGGGAGTGTTTAGCATCTCTCCCTGTCTGATATCTGTGCTGTCCTGAGAGGGAGCATTCAACTCCAGCTCCATGCAGGATTAGACCCCAGCTTGGGTATCAAAATACTTGTTTTTATCATGTCTCAAATAAGTAGCAGCCATGAACTAGCCCCCTGGGAGAGGCAGCAGTGCTTGGCTCCATGGCTGGTTTGGTACGTGGGGCTGGGAACCAGCATCCAAGCTGGGGCTCTGAGGCACTGATGTGTATGGTGCAGACATGCACACAAAGGTGTGAGGAACCAAAACGAGTAAGTGGCTGTGGGTGGCTGCCTGGGGGTGCAGGAGCTATGGGAGGGACAGGATGCTCCCTCCTTGCCCTTTTCATGCTGCAGGTGACCTTGAGTCTTAACAACTTAATGAGGCTGTGCAATTACCAACATCATTTCCATGTGCTCTGTTCCTGGCTGGGAGGATGCAAAGTTATGGGTCCTAGCATGTGCTGGAGGTGATGCTATGGCCATCCCTTCTGAGCTTTTTCACTGTCTTTCTAGATGAGCAAAGGGGTCTCAGGGCTGCACCATCCCACTCAACCCATATGGGATGTATGCAGAGCCCCACTGCCCTACCTGTGCAGGCAGTGCTGAGCAGACCACAGCAGCAGCAGCTGCCCTGACCTTATCAGAGAGCCAGCATCTGCCTCTGCAGCACCCCGCCTCGCCTCCCCCACAGCCCTGCAAGGGAGAAAGGATGGGGCAGGCACTTGATTTCCCCACTTGCTTAATCACAGGCATTCACTCCTGGGCGTAAGTTTGTCTTGAGATTTGCGTGACAGGCAGGGGAAGAGCTGCTGGTGGTTTACTGTTGCTT
>NW_009928770.1:3155-12023 GCF_000696875.1 Nestor notabilis
AGGGGCTGTGGGGGTTTGCCTGTTGCTTCACTGCCTGGAGGTCCAGCCCCAAAAGGGGCTGGGTGTCACCACCACCCATTTTCAATCTAAAACATATTTATGCTCATGATTTTTTTAGTGCGTGTTTTATTCTGGTGTGAATAGAGGTCCAGGCAGGCATGCGAAAGAGCTTTATCGAGGTTCAGTTGGAGTTTGGAATAGTTTTCTTCCCAAAAGTATAGGTACCTACAAGAAATAGCTTCAACCCAAGCCCTGGGCAGCCCAGAGTTACTACAGACTGCTGTTTGTATGCTCATTTCTTCTACCTGCAATTATGCGGAAATTGCCATCGTGTAAGCAGTGGGCTGTATGAATAACTTTATTATTTGTTATTATTAGACCAAGATGTGTGTTTTTCTTAAGATCATATCTACACAAGAACGCACAGTAATAATAGCCTCTTGGACTGGCCAGGTTTAATTTCTATGGACTGTGAAACTTTTGAAGCAAGATGATGTTTATTGCTTTCGTTTCAATTCAATGGTATGAAGCAAACAGTCGCAGCGGAGAGACTTTGTGGTGTCCAGGCTGAGTTCTTGTAAGGGCAGGCAGTCATGTTGTGCTCACTGTCCTTGGCTGGCATCAGCAAAAGGGTCTCTGGTTACAGTCTGGTGCCAAACTGTTTTAGGAAGCAAGATTCCTCTTTTATGGAATTATTTTTCATATGAGTTTAAGTACTTGCTTATTTGCACTTTTCTTCTGTTTTAGTCTGTTCTATCTCTCACCTACAGGTGGGGAGAGTAATACGGAGAGCAACAGCTTCTCAACTTCTGACAGCAAGGTGCTGTCTGAGTATGGAAAACATGACCAAGAATGGGCCAAGAAATGGGAAAAGATCATGTTTTCTCTTTCGCGACCATTATCAGGAGCTTTTCATCAAAATCCAGTAGGAAAGACTAACATCAGAGCTTGGTTCCTTAATGCCCATTGTGACATACTCTGTAAGGGAGATGAAAACATCATCAAATTGAAACAGTGTTTTGTCAGACTTGTGTGATTTGGGCTTTGGTGCTGGGTTTGTTACCCACTGTAAGGTGGCTTTTGGGGTATTTTGCTCCACTTTCTGAGGAGCTGGTGGTAGGAAGCCTTGCTAAAAGCAAGAGAGCTGTAGATACAGGTGCGTGGTTGGAGAAAGGCGGGCAGCCAAGGACAGATAAAATGAGAACTCCAAATGCACCTCTTTGGGGAGTCCCTTTATTTTTGAACATCGGTATTTGAAAACATTCTCAGAGTTTGGGAACAGAAGGATTTTGACATTTAGTGTTTGGTGTTGGCAGTGCTGGATAAAGGAGATAAAGGGGCCCATGACTGAGCACAAGTTATTTGTGATCTATTGTGCAACAGCTGTCAGTGAACCTGTGTCTTTGTGTGTTTAAAGTGTATTTCCTGACATTTACTGGCAATTTTAAAGGGATTTACTCTTTTCTATTTCATAATCCCTGGTTCAGAGCAAATTTGCAGATTTTGAAGATCAGAAGAGGCCATTAATGCTGTAGTCTGAGCCTCTGTACAGCTCAAGCCACCTAACTTCATCCTGTCCTGTACTGAGCCCAATACTTCGTGTTCAGCTGCAACGTGTCTTCTATAAAAGCACAATATGAAGGTGGAAGGATCAACCACTCATCCAGCGGTTTGTTCCAAGACAAGATCTGATCATTATCCCTATTTAAAATAAAATGGGTAATGTACTTCTCATTTTTCTTTGTCTGCCTTTGGCTAGAAGTAGAATTTATGCCCAAGCATTCATACAAAGGCAAACATTTCTTTAGCTCTTTCAAAATAAAGCAAAAGATAAGCTATATATATATATTGCAAAATATTTGTGTGGCTTTGCAGAGAAAATAGCAGCCTTCCAGTAGTTTGATGCTGTGGTCTGCAAAGCAGCTGACAAATGCACAAAAGCAGTGTGCACTTATGAAGTCATTTGAGCTGTATCGTAACTTGAACATCACTTGTTTTAGTGTCTTTTCTTCTTTATAGACATTTCTTCAGCCTTTTGAAATCCAATGTCCCAAGAAAAATTAAACTGGCACAGGAAAGTGAAGCAGGAAGGGAGGGTTAAGGAGGGAAAAAAAGGCAGTTAACTGGAAATGTGTGTGACAAATGGGAGTAGGCCTGGCTTGACCCCTCCTGGCTATTAAAAGGCTATATTGCAAGATAATTTGGGAAAATATTGCAGCTAGAGAGAGGGTGTGAACCAAATGGTTCATACCGAGTCAGTAATTTGAGTGCTGTAGTTTTGTAATGTGCTACTAACCCAAAACGTGGATCCTACCTCTCCTGATTTTTTGGGCCTGGCTCTTATCAGAATATCAAACAGCCTATGTGAAAGCATTCAGAATACAAAATGGGGGAGATAATCCTTTTCAGAGCTATAAAACCATCTTCTGTTGTAAGGAGCTTGATCATTTTTGGCAAGACTTCCAAAGAAAACAGTATCGAGATCCTCCCAATGAATAGGAACATTAATATATTAGGTATGTATTATGTAAATCCATACTTCAGTGGAGTGCTAGATAAGATAAATGGGAGCAAAGAGCAGGCTTTGAAGGCTGTTGCTGAGATTTTTGTGTGTGCTGTGCCCCTTGAAGGCTCAGAACTCACAGCCCATTGGGATGTTGAGGTCCTGCAGCCCCCTCCTGCTCCTGAGTAGCTCAGGCCACAGCATTGCATCCTTATCCCTAAAGAACCTCTTTTCTCCCCTTTCCCTTGCAAGTGTTTCCTTTGCAGTTCTTGTGCAGACGGAAGAAAGTTCCTCAATTGCAGAACCAGGTTGTGTACCCCCTTTATACTCCCCTGGACATTGCATGCCAAGGAAGGATCAAAGCACAGGTGACCGGCGTTACAGCAAACCCAGTTTGTGTGCTGAAGCAAATATTTGGGGAGGGTCCAACTTGGCTCTTGCAAACACATTGAAATACTTCAGGATCACTGACAACGAATTATCAAGATAGAGGCTTGAGAGCAGATAAGCCCAGGGACTTGTGCATTGTATACAAATACATTGCCCGACCCTCACAACTCACGTGAGGTGGCAGCAAAGAGGGATGTTGGAGCTCTTCCCTAGTGTGTCTTCATTTTCATGTCATACAGTTGAGCAAGACAGGATTGATGGGGCCATGTCCTTCACTTTTTCCTTGCACTGCTTCATCTCTTGATGAGCCCCACTGTTGCTGCATATATATTTTGATTAAAATGTCTTTCAAAAGCTTCTCCCTGTGTCCCCAGTTATGCACCCAGGTCCCTCCGGTACCAATCCCTCAGACCAACATCTTGGTTCATGTTCAGAACACACAAGCCCATGCATGCTGCCTTCAAGGCTGCTCCTCTGCTCAGCATCACCTTTCCTGTTGCCCCTTGGTGCTGGTGGCCAGTCACACACCTGCCCCATCAGTGCCTGTGTTCATCGTCAGGGCCTTGATGCTTTGAAGGTGATGCCAAAAGCTATCGGGTGGCCCATAAAATGTTTGGTCTAGAAGTGGAAAAAGATTATTATTCTTTTTTCTTTCACTTTTCATTTGGATGCTGAACGTTTTCAACCAAGTTATTGAGATATTTTGCGACCAGAAATCAATCCAAGCTGAAAAAATGTAGGTATGCCTGTTTACATTATAAACCACAAATGTTTGTATCCTGCAACAAACATCTGGGAAGTGTCCAGACCAGACATTACAAATGTGTTAACTACCCTGAGTTAACCGGTAATCAGTTGGGGGCTAAAAACTCGAGTGTGGACCTTTCCTCTGAGACTGCTGTTTATAACGGGGCTTTCATTTAGATCCTGACCTAGAAGCGTAATTAAACCATGGCACATTCTTGACTTTCAAACAAACTTCTGGGAGCTCGCCAGCACAGAGCACAGACCCAGGTTTTACCAGGTTTGAAAGGAGCAGCGATGTACCACCTCTTTCATTAACTGTTGTTGATGGTGAAAATGCCTGCCCGGTAGAAATTGGGAATTATACAGACAGCCCTTTAAGGTTCTGCTAATAAACACATGAAAGGATTTGAGGGAACTATATGAAAATACTGGTCTATTGAAATCCTTTTAATGCCACTAGTTGGAGAAAAGGTGACTGGAATTTCTAATAATTAACATGCGCCTTTTTTAATTAAGACGTTGCTATTTATTTCTTCAGTCCTAGTTTGCTCTGATTTCTCCATCAATACTCGGCTGTATCACCAGGCAGTGGGAAACCGGAGCCATGACCTGCTGGAGCTGCTCTGAGGGAGCTGAAAGGTTTGGTTTTTCCAAGCAAATGCTAAGGAAAGGCAGTAGATGGTGCTGTTATTCTCTTTTTTGAGGACAAGGATGGCCGACTGAAGACACAGGCACAAGCACAACTATGCACAAGGTGTTACCAGTCCCCAGTGCCCCCAAATCATAAATCAGGCTCCTTTGAATTGTGGGATTTGGCCTTCAGAAAATCTTCAAATTAAATCAAAAGGCGTCATTTTTCTACAGCTTGTGTGTTTTGGTCTTTCAGCTGAGACTTGGAGGTCATATTTTCAAGCTTTTTGTTGTAATCATGTCCTTCGACTTCCCTCCCACCCCTTTGTAATAATGCAAAGTGGAATCCTCTAATCATGCCAGGAGCCAGGAAGATTTAGGGGAACTAAATTAAATTAAGGAGAAACACCAGGATTGTGAAACTTGGCAGTAGTACAGATGTGGGTTTCAAAACAGACTGGACTTGAAGGTTGTTGGCAAATCAAATGCATCTGACCTAGTGTGATTTGGGATGCCAGGAACGGGTCCATGACCACAGAACTTCCTAACTCATGGGTCAGCAAGGCACGTGCTTGAGGGATGACCTTCCTGGCCTGTATCATCTGGGTACCCAATTTCATCAACAGCAGCAAACGCTGTATCAGGATGACATTTTATCAGCTAATTTTTTTTAATTCCATGAAGATTTATGAGGCTTGATTCTTCCCAGTGGCATTGGACAGGGCAGAACTGGGCCCCTTTTGGATTTCACTTTTATTTGCCTCTCTGCAATGATAGGTCTAAGTCCAGCCTTAGCAAACATTTCTTAATGGGGCAGCAATGATTGCACAGGTTGGAAAACCCAGCAAACAGTGTGTGAAAGCAGGTAGGGGACACAGCAGCTTAACCTCCTCATGCTTTTGTGTGGGCTTGGCAATGCCCCCAGCTCCCTCCACACTACTCACAGCCCCTCTCATGGTGTTTTCTTCAGCAGCAGCAGCTGATGGTGCTAAAAATAGTCTTGAACAGGGTAGTCGTGGTTCAGCTTTGGACTTCCCAGAATTTTACTGGTATTCTGGCCTCATGACTTCAGTTTAGGCCACCTGATGCACAGCACGTAACTTTGCTCCCGTTTCCCCATTCGGTGGGGAACAATCTCAGATAACATGTGGATAACAATCAACGGACTCAACACAGCTCACTTCTTATTTTAGGATTGCTATAGACATGGTCATTAACAGCTCTAAAAAACACAATAGGCAGGGCCTGGTCCTTCCCTGCTGCATGTCCCTTCTCCAGAGGAGCTACTGCCAAATCCTCCCTGTGATGGAGAAGCAAAGTGGGTTCCCATATATATGTAGGTCTGAGGTGGTAGTGGTGGCTTGGCACTGGGCTGTGCATCAAAATGAGCATCCAGCCATGCATGCTTCAGACATCAAACTGTTCTACAGTGTCACTGGGGTTTACACTGTATCAGGAAAAGCAGGAGAGATTCTTCACTGTGAGGGTGGTGAGACACTGGAAGTGTTCAAGGCCAGGTTGGACACAGGGGCTTGGAGCAACCTGCTCTAGTGGAAGGTGTCCCTGCCTGTGGCAGGGGGCTGGAACTGTATGAGCTTTAAGGCCCCTTCTGACCCAACCCATTCTGTGATTCTCTACAGTTGCAAGTGAAGCAGTCTGGAGCACCAGGGCTGCATCCTGCCCAGCCGAGGACGAGCCTCGGGAGCATGGGATCCATGCTGGCAAAGGGCAATGCTGCTTGCTGGGCCATTGCTGCCCCAGTAGTAATGCTGGGCTAATGAAACACATCATAGGGACTAACTAATGCTGTTTTGGGCCAAGGAGAATGGGATGGGGTAAGCGGGAGTGTAAGGGCAGGCTACAGATCCACGCCCCACTCCAACAAATAGTTATTTTACATTAAATAACATGTGGGATAAGCTACTTCCATGAACCTCGGCGCAGAAACTGGAGCTGCCTCCCATCACTTTTCTCTTCCCCAAGCCCACCCTGGTACCAGATGGAAACACATAGCTCTTGATGGGCTCTTATTTCCTCAAACCAGATATTACTGTCCTTGGACACACTCTTCTATGGACAATGAAAAAGAAAGTAAAAATAGGAACTTTTTTTACTGGTGGCTTGTTTATTGGTTTTGGGGATTTTTTTGACAGAAGTAATACCCTTTGGTCTGGATCACAATGACTGGTCATGCTGAATGAGGAAGAGCTTCTCTCCATTTTAAGTTATTGCCATGTATGAGCAGGTTTCCATGTCTTAGAGATGCACCCAGTTCCTGCCCCATTTCCCATTCCAGAAGTATTCTTAAAGAGGTTATTCTCTTAAAATGACAAGATTGAATGAATAAAACACAATTCCTGTTTTAATATTGTTGGGTTCAGAGATATCCCAGTTAACATTTAAATGTGGGCAAGAACAAGTGTTTTATCTTCTCATAGATTATATCAGTGCTGCATTCCTTGTTCACCAGAGGTCTGGTGCAACTGAGATGGTGAAAATATTGTGAGATCAGTATCCAAAAATGCAGAGCCAAATTCACTAGTAACGTAGACTCAGTTGGTTCAGTTAACTTACATGAAAAGAAACCTTAGTCCATATTGGGAATTTAGAGTCTGACTGAAGCTGAGCCCCAAAAGGATAGTTGTGGCATGGTGTATTCAATAATTGCATTTATGAATATACAATTAACTATTGCCAACGAATTTCTTGCCTATTATTGACAAAGGCACAGAAGTTGCTTTTTGGTGCTGCTGACTTACCCATTGTCAAGTGTGAACTAAGCAATTGTGGTGGCTGCTCCCTTAAGAAATTGTCCAAGATTCTGACTTCGTTGTGTGCCCCGGCTTGCATCAATTAATAGTACGATCTTTTTGCTATGAAAATGCAAACATTAGTAGCCTGAGGGGGTCTTGTAAATGCAAATATAACTATAATTTCAATTTCCCTTTAAGTACAAGAAAGGCTCTTTTTCTTTATTTGCTGTTGCAATGACAAGTCTCTTAGTTTTCATTTTATTTTCTCATGTTAAACACAAAATTGAATTTAACCCAGGGAATTTCGCTGGGGATCATTTTCAATCAGCAGATTTAGGGATGGGGAAGGAGGCTGAGGGTGGCTGATGAAAGCCAGGGGCTGATGAGAGCCAGGCTCTGAAGGGTGCAGGGAAGGTGGATGCCGGGCCCCGCAGCCAAGTATGGAGCTAGGTACTGGGCAGCGTGCCCGCAGCTGGTGCAGGGCTGGCCCCTTGGCTGGGAGAGAATTCTCACGTGAAGATTCTTTCCAATTGCTTCATGCATCCGAGGAGCCTAAATTAGGCACCCGCACCTCTGCTGCAGTCAGGGGAAAGAGGGAGAGACCTCGATAAACTGATGGTTTGTGCTCAGTGCCATGGGGCAATACCACGCAAAAGAGAGCCATCTCCTCAGAAGTAAGGTGGGAGATGGCACCTGAGTGCATCACTGAGGTGTAATGAAAGAACTGGAGGAAAGTCCAAGGTCTGTTTTACCTTTACACCACACGTAAAAGTGAAATACGCAAACAGCCACTTTGCTTTCTTCCTCCTAGGCTGGCCCAAATATGCCCAGGTATGTGCCTAAACAGATTCCTGGAAAACCTGCCCTTGCTGAGGTGCAACCTCTAGTGGTTGGGCTACAGTCTATGCGAAAAGCAGCAGGGAAGTGTGTCCTTGCTGAGGGGGTCCTGCCTGCTCTCCCTGCCTCTGCAGGCAGGGAAACACCAGGGACATGGCAGACTGTATGCTGTGGCACAAGATTTGGCCGGGTGGTGGTTTGCCAGCACACAGACGGAAGGCTGAGGTCAAATACAAGACCAAGAAAAAAAGGAAGAGAAGAAAAGTGGTTAGATATTGTCATGAGCAGTTTCCTTGGGTAGTACACACTCTTCCCACCAGGCTCTGAGATGCTAGCATTGCCATCCCACCAGCCAGGCCTCCTGGGAAACCTTTTGTTCACTTGGTGATTTTTAATTAGACCAAAGGGGTGATTAACCAACATACTAATCCCTCACCCAACTCCAAACACTCTCGTTATGCTCATTTGATGAAGGTGGTGTTGCTGGTGCGGGAGGCCAAAGCGGTCACAGCTTGGTGGGGGTACCAGCGATGGCCAACCCCATCCTTCAGCCCTGAGCAAGCAGGGCAGGATCCGGCCCTACTGGAGTCACCCCATTGGGGTCTGTGGGCATTGCGACCCCTCAAAAAGTCTCAGCACATGAAGCAGAGATGGAAGGCAGGAGAAAAAACCGGCAGAAAAACGTTTCAAGTGATTTATTACTCGTTTTCTGCCCTTTACACCGTTACCACCTTCCAGAGCCCTCCCCGCAGCCTTGGAACCGGCTGGTTGTTTTCCTCCTCCCCCCTTGCACTCCTCTCTTTGCCTTGTGAACGCTAGAGGCTCCCTCCTTCTGGTCTGCGGATAAAAAAACTTTAGTTCCTGACTTTTCTTTTTTTTTTAAACTTCCCTCAGGAAAAAAATGTGGAGTTAATTATGTATGTAAAATGTCAGATGCAGGAAAGGGGCTGTGCTTACTTGGATATCCCATCCGAGGCGAAGTGACGGATTTTTTTTGACCACCCCCCC
>NW_009928771.1:0-30729 GCF_000696875.1 Nestor notabilis
CCCCGACACCAGCAGCAGGTCCCAGCGCTGGTCTCCGGCCACCACGTACCAGCTCCTGGGCAGGGAGGGCTCTGTCCTTGTGCCAGAGCCACTCGCCCCTGCCCCGTCCTGCCTGCGCTCCCCTGGCGCTTAAACTGGGAAGGCTCCAGGATGGGACCCAGGGGTGGCTTCTAATGTAGCGCACAGTACAGCTGGATTGTGGTCCGAAGGATCGCTCAGGCCTGTAACGGTGATGGTGATGCTAATACCAATAGTGATACAGTAATTACAGTAATAGCAATAGTAGAGGAAGAGATAAACCAAGAGGCTGCCTGGAGAAGCTGTGGCTGCCCCATCCCCGGCAGTGGTCAAGGTCACGTTGGACACAGGGGCTTGGGGCAAACCGCTCTAGTGGTGGGGGGGGGCTGGAACTGGATGAGCTTTAAGGTCCCTTCCAGCCCAAACCATTCCGTGATTCTATGATAAAAGGAGTAAGACTACAACTGACACTAAGAATAAAAATAGATCCAATCAGATCTAGTTGAAGATGTCCCTGCTCATTGCAGGGCAGTTGGACTAGATGATGTTTAAAGGTCCCTTCTAACCCAAACTGTTCTAAGGTAGGAATAGGAATAAGAAAAAGAATAGGAATTGGAATAATAAGAAGAAAATAAGAACAATAAAAATAGAAGTAAGAATAAGAATAATAAGAAATTCAGTTCATCACAGGGAATAAGAAAATCTGTGAGAAAAGAGTAACAAGAACAATAATAAGAATAAGAATAAGAACTTCGTTCTCCACAGGTGTCAAAATGAGGGTTAGAAGGTGAAGAATTTGATTCCAGAGTGTGCTGCATGTTCATGCTAGAAGAAAATGGTCTGGTTTTCCCCTGTGACCATGGGCTGCAGCCAGGCCAGCTCAGACTTAGGCTTTTCCAGGTAAAAAGCTCGACCCAAGCACGAGGCTTTCAGTTTGCACGGGGAAAACGGGACGATGTGCTCGTGGGAACTGGGCTGCTCTTGAGAACTCTTTATGTTATTACATAGCCTCCGGGTGTGTTAAGTCCTCACCTCACCATCCAGCTGACCTTTCAGATCCAAACCAGCTGCCACAGACCGGGCTCATTTCGGTTTTAGAGAGGAATTTCATACACCTGCTTAGAGCAAACATTCCCTAGCACTTGGCACCCGGCACCCGGCGGCTTTCTCCTTGGATCCTTCACCATCAGCAAGGCTTTTCCCACGCGAAAAATGCACTTGAAGCGCTGAGTAGAAGAGACCTTTTTCAACACAAGGACTTGCCTTTAGAAGGGAATTCAAGGCCTGCCCTGGGAGCAGCTCCAGCACCACATGGCGTGACCTGCTCTGGGGCCCCAGAGCCCCTCGGCAGTGCTGTGTTATCATGACCCATGGTAGTCCCTCTGGATCACAGCGTGGAAGTGCACAGCAGCGCCGGGGTTGCTTGGACACTGAACAGTGCCTGGGAATCCCCTCAGCAGGATCCTCCTCACCCACCAGCTCCATGTGTCCCTCTGCCAGCCCGTGGGACTATCAGGACATTGGAGCCATGTTAATGTCTGTTTGGTCCATAAAGATAACTGTGTGCCACTTAGATGTGAAGAGAACCGTGTGAGTCAGCCCCAGTGCAGTAAAGGCAGAACACATTCCTCCAGGTTTCAAGACAGAGATGGTCTAAGGACCTGATCTTGTCTCCAGGAAGCCAACAGAAGAGAAGGATCAGGGCTGGATCCTTGTGTGGTATTAAAACAACATATGGAAAAGAGGATGAAATGGTTCATGATGTCTTTTATTGAGCTTTGCAACCACGGTGCTGAAAAGCACTGGAGAGAGGCTGATAGAGTGTAGAGTTCCTCCTAAATTACCAGCAACACTAACCTGTTGCAGCAGTGGAGTAGCTATTTGACATCCAATTTGTACCTGGGTCCCAAAGAAGCTATCCAAGACCCATAAGCCTCAAAGCTCCTCAAACATGCCTGTTCCTGCAGATCAGGAGGATTACAAAGCTTCACAAGATGACAGCAATGAAGAGGCAAAGGAGGCCAGAAAATGAGTGGAGAGAGCATCAAAAGGTGGCACTTTCCCCTCGATCATTAGAGTCAGAGTGGGAATGGACAGGGATTTCTGTGCTGTTGTCATGGAGCTGATACTGTAAGCATGAGAGTGGTGTCTTTAATGATGACTTTAACTTCCTGTCACACTGCTGGTAATGATGAGATGCAGCTATTCATGGACACAACAGTCTGGTTTCTTTGCTGAAGTGTCATTAATCCACCAGGACGGAAGGCTTTTTAGCTTGGCTTTGATAAGAAGTAAGGACATTATAAAGGAAATTGTCTTGGATGAAATGCCCTCATAGTATTTCGATTCCTACTGAAAAGAAGTTAGTTTGCTGCTAACTTTTTCAGAGGGGGAATTTTGAGAAATTAAGGGAATTAGGGAAATAAACTGCATGTACAACAATCTGAACTGCAATCCCAGGCAAGAGAGAAAACCTCTCAGGGGAAAGGCCAAAGCCTTAATTGGATGAAGAATTACCACAAAAAGAATATCAGGAATAACCACAAGCCTGCAATGGATGGAAAAAGGGATTAAGCAGCAAAGAGAGGTTTATGTTAAAGGTCGGGCAGTGCAGGGGTAACGTGGGAATTGCCAAAGTCGAGCTGTGTTAGATCTTGCAAAGGAAATTAAAACAACCAGCAAAATGTTCGGGAGTCATAGATGGGAGAAGAAGAAAGAAATGTGGCTTCTGCGTGCCCAGGGTGGGACCAGGGAGTCTGAAGACACTAAAACTACATCCCTCAAACGAGGCGGCTGTTTGGTGTCAGGCCTTGGGAAGAGAGAGGATGCTGAATCTCAGGCCAAACTGAAGGTGGATGAACATCATATGGAAACGACCACATCTAAAGGGGAAAGAGATCTCAAAGAGCTGGGTGCATGGAAACTGGGCCAGCTCCACCCCAGAGTCAGGGAAGAAATAGCCATGAAATTGCAAGTACAGCAGCAAGTATTTGGAATTAAGCTATGGCAGGTTAGAAGGAGTGCTGGAAAACAGCAATTTAAGAAAGGCAAGACAGATGCCCTGGGCAGATGCAGTAGTTCTGCCAAATGGGATTCTTGCTAGAGAATTCCTCAGGCTTTCCCGAATCACTGATCTTACAGGCAAAGGAAAGGCATTCAGGCACATTTTGCTTGACTTCAGCACTGTTTGTTGTGTGAAATTATACCTGGTGGGAGGAAACAGTGAGATGGGCAGCAAATGGACTAAGGGAGATACCAGTGCTCTGCCTCAATAAGGGCTTTCTCAGGCTCCTGGTGATCCTCAAAGATCAGTGTTGGGGATCATTTAGTATTTCTGGCAATGCCAGTGGCATGAGAAATCATCTGTGAATGAATTTGTTGTAAGATAAACGTGTAATAATTTTCACCAAAGACCCCCCCCCAACGATTTGCATGTCATTTTAGAGGAGCTGAACAACCCTGTGGAGTGGAATAGTAAAAATGGGATTAAATTTAATAGGACAAAAAGCCTGAATTCATGGATAATGGCACTGTCCTTTAGCAAATGGCATGCTGAAGAGAGATGATGATGATGAGCTGTTGGCACAGTGGTGTCCTGGAAGACCCAAGTACCACTTAGTGGCAGTCTCCTGCTTTTGGAGGAGACATCCACGAAGAGGGGAAACACAGAACATCCACATTGGAGGGAAGATGAGTCTAAGCTGGGACAGGTCTCAGGCTGAGTGAAGCAATGCAGAGCAGGAGAACACGGCGGCCCAATGTTTCCAGCTTGCAGGACAGGGGCTGGATGGATGCTCTTGCCTTATGTCAGAGCATGACAAGGGAATTAGAGAGATGCTGAACTACCAGGATGCCCTTGGGATGAGGCCTTGCAGCTGCAGTTTCATTTCCTTCAGTGCTCCGTTTCCCATCCCAGGCTGCTCCAGAAGGGTCAGAGGTAATCTCCTTCAGGGACGGATCTGTCCCCATCAGCAGAGCATCTGCATGTCCCCAGTTTATTCTCCCATCTGTACATTACACAGCAGGAAGCTCACGGATGAGATGAACCAAGTTGCACACAAGATTTGAGATCCCAAGGGCTTGAAGCACAGCCCCAACTACCACCCAGCGTCACACTGGACCCGGGGCTCTGCTGTGCTGCTCACGTGGCCAAGCTGCCCGAGCTGTGGCAACGATGCTGGGGATGCACCATGCTTGGACCATGTGGCGCTCAGCTTGACTCCAGGAAGTCCTGGTAGTAGGAGCTGCTTCCCTGCCACTGCTCCCCATTGAAGAGGCTCAGGAGCATCTCCTGCTGCAGCAACTGTGATTTCATGTAAGTGTGTATTTTCATTTTGTTTCCAGTAGGAAGGGTCAGGAAGAACCTCTGGGATTTGCTGCTTTTAGAGGAAACACCATCCAAGCACATTTTCTCCCAGTCTTTCCAGCTATAAATACCCTGAGTCCCTCCTGAGACCATGCTGGCCAGGACATCTTCAGGCTTAGGAAGGGTCCCAGCAGTGAATAACCAAGTGTGGATCTGCAGCAGGGAGATGACATGATGGAAACCAGCCCTGAGTGGATGGAAACCACCAAAAGGCTGTTTAAATGGAATTGCTTTTTCCTCCCTACTTTGAAGCAAGAATGTTTCGAACAACAACACCTTGGGGTGCCCGTTTCCACCCTCCCTGGGTGTTCATTGGCGCAGTGTCCGAGGGCAGTGGAGCAGGAGATGGTGCCCTGAGGTTTGGGTGCTTTCCCAGACTCCTTCCAGAAGGAAAGGCATTTGGGCAAAATGGGGATCCAAAGCATCATCACCTGAATGGCACCATATGGGCAAAATGTGCTGCAAACCAGGAATTCCAGGAAAGCTGTGGATTGGTGCAATGGCTTCTGACTCCACCTTGGGAAGCCTGAGCCTGCCGAGCACTGGGCAGGGGAGATGGAGAGCCACGTGTGAGCCACGTCCTTCTTTTAGTCATGAGTAACCTCAGCCCCAGAGAGCAAAGTGAACTGCTTAAAGGACAACAGGAAAATGATCAAAATCAAAGCCAAAGTCCACCCCCAATCACTGGTCATTCCCCCCCAAAAATAACTTCTGAAACAAGAGAAATGTTAGTTGTTATTTGCCAGCTCACTGTGGCCGGGACGCAGAGCCCACAAGAAGGTGCCTCTCCCACCACACACCTGGAGCACTGAGCCACAGGCTTTGATGAGCTCCCTGGAACATGGAATAGCAATGAAAACCAGGAGTACAGTGAAGTGACTGCGGTGGGGCCACCCAGAAACCAAGGCATCCAAAGCCATGAGTCACTGCTGCACAGCTCAGCCCACCCAAAGGCACCTTCTGCCAAAACCCTTTGACTTGCACTTTGTGCAGTGATGGCCATTAGATGGAACTAGATGATCTTAACGTCCTTTCCAACCCTGACTATTGATTCTATGATCCTATGGTGAGAGGAACCTCACTGAGCAGCACAGCCTCTGGAGACCAGCAGCACATTGAGCATCTCTAACATGCTCCACTGTCCAACTGCCCCGGATGCATGGACACATATACACTTTTTCCAGGATGAAGGATTCCCTGCTGATGCTGGAGGCCTCTTCCCACAGATCCCTGCCAAGAAAAGCAGTTGTTTAAGCAAGAGGAGAGGGTCAGATCTGCTGAGACCTTGGTCCCTTTGCCCTGTGCTGCTGCACCCTGAGGCTTGAGGAGGTGCCATTTGGGTGATGCTGCTTTTGAATTACACACTGCTGCATGCCTAGCCAAAAATAGCTGCTGCGAGGCCCACAGAGCTATAAATAATAGGGGAGTAATAGCAATGATACTAATAATGGTAATATCAACCATTCTTACGCATCCACCAGCAAATCTATGTGTCTCAGCTCACTCATTTTCAACCAGATGTTGCTATAGGCAACACAGCAATGTGACCTGATGTCTGGCAGAGCAGAACTGAGAAGGGAGGTGCAAATACATCACGATGTGTAACATGTTACAGCAAAAATCCACCCAAGGACCACGGAGCAATTCCCTAAGGCAAAGGGACCTATCCCTGCAGCACCATGAAGAGGAGCCACCTGCCATCCCCAGGGAGAGGGGTGCTCAGAGCCAGACCCTTAAATCCATGCTGTCCCCATGGAAGTGCACGATCAGTTCTGGCTCCCACTACACCTACATGCCTTGGGAAGCAAGCCCAGCGCTTCAGTGGGTTTACTTGCTGTCCTTGAGGCTGGCCCAAAGCACTTCCCCAGCTCCCCAGGGAGCTGGAGCAGGGATCAGCTTGTCTTTGGCTGTGGATGGATCACAACCCTTTCTTTTGCATCCACATAACATAATCCACACAGAGGAGCTGGAGGGCCCTGGAGAGGCCCTGGGTCTGGGACCCTTATTTTCACTCTAATCCACATCACCTCTTGGTGTCCTCACGTCAGTGGATGCCAGGGGGACCTTGTTCCAATGCAACCTCAGTGCCAGATGCAGGAGGTACCTCTGTACACTGAATCAAGGTCCTCGAGGCTGATCCACATGTGGCGTATGGCCACTGCTGCATGGGAGAAAGATTGCGCCTCCCCATCGGTGATGCTGAGCCAGAGCATCCCAACACAAGGGGACAGAGGTCCTGGAGCTGGAACGGAGCCATCCCCTATGGGCAGGGAGGGGCTTTGGCATGGGATGGGGTCCAAGCAGGGAGAGAGCTGTCTCTGGCAGAAACATGGTGATTCCTGGCGGGATGCTGGCGCTGCCAGGAGTCCCTCCAGCTCCCAGTAAAGCTCATTGTTTCTGAAAGCAAACAAACCTTCCCTCTGGTTTGGCTGGCACAGGGCAGGATGCTCGGCTCCAGAGCGTGATCACAGGGAAGCGAGGAGAGGAAATGAGTCAGGAAAAGATCATTCCTTTGGCACAGGGAGGTAATGGGAAGGTTTAGCACTGGCCATGGGCTAGTGCGATGGGCAGTGGTTGCCCGGCTGCCCCGTCACCCTCAGCCGCCCCAGGGCTGAGAAGAGTCCTAGAACTGGTCAGTCTTATAAAAATAACAGCTTTTCTTCTGGTTTTCCAAAGAAAGAGGGTTCTATTCCTGGAAAAGATCCTGACGATAGAAGTGATCTTCATGTAAAACATGGTTTCTGTGTAAACAGATCATTCTAAACGTTAAAGCCTGTGTTACCATGACCCAGCTCTTTCACAAACAGCAGCCAGCAGTCTCGATGGAAGCCGAAAGCTCCTTCTTTGTCTCCTGGGGATGGGTTTTCTTTGACCCTTCTGAATCAGTGAGACAAAATGTTTTATTTGACTCAATGCTTTATTTTCCCTCAAACTTTCAAAGCATCTGGAGGCACGTGGCAGGGAGCAGGGTGCCGTAGCCTTGCCTTGGTTGCTTGTGAGCTGCTCACTCAATCACTTTAAAAGGAGAACACGAGCAAAAGACACTGTTTAAACAAGGCACAGAAAAACGATGCTGCCCTTCGTTGCTAAATGAGAGCTGTCCCCTGCCAGATAAACACTGCTCAGCAGAGAGGAGTCAAAAATGCAGCGTGTAAATTGAGCATGGACAAGAAAACATATAGTTTATATAAAAGGAGCTTGTTTTCTTTTCTTCCTCTGGGGATCTCTGGCCTTGCCTTGACCCATTGCGCTGTGTCTTACAGCCTGTAACATGGAAGAGCCCCCTGGGCTGCAACAACAAAGAGGCCATTGCAAGAGAGATCCCTGATGGGTGAATGAGGTTGTTTTGTCTTCACCATGATCCCCACGTTGTAGGGGTAGCATTAAAGGATTGCGAAGATGGAGCCGAGCGAGCCCAAGGCTTGGCTTTGGGATCTGAGTGCTTCAAAGCAAGATAAGAAAACGTTGGGATGTTTTCATGAGCATCCTATATGCCTGGCATTGAGGAGAAGGAGTGCACACAGTGGGGACCAGCTTTGCCTTTCTTTAAAGTTAGGCATTACAGAGGAAAGAAGAGGGTTGAAATCCAGGAGGAGAACACACTGGACACACTCCTCTGCTGGCAGAAGCTGGCTTAGCTGAAGACCCAGTGCTGGCCCCACCACATCCCTGCTGTCCCCATTGTTTCTGCTTCATCAGCAAAGAAAACTTGTGGGGAGTTTTCAGCTTGCTGACAAATCCCTTTACTTCAGAACAGCAGCCGCCGGCTGCTTATGGGACTACATAATGAAGCCATTTGGCATCGACCCATCTCTCCAGAGCCCAACTTGCCACCTCGGATGTGCAGCTCTCAGATGCTCAGTTATTACTGTCCCTGGCGCTGGTGGCGAAGGCTCGTCCCACCAGACTCCCTGTGCTCAGTGGGAAAAGAGGCAGCTGACTCTTCGGATGCTCAGGATATTCCAGAAAGGGCTTTGGTTTATTCTTATTTCCACTTAGAAAACACATTTCCCTAAAAAAAGAATTCCAAGTATTTAAAAACATCTCAGTCTCGCTCTCCCGTTCACAGCAGCGAGGACCAAGAATAACTCCGCTGCAGCCAGCGGTGTGATGCTGGGATAGAACCAGAGCCGTGCCAGTCACAGGACTGATGCCTCAGAGCACTGGTTTTTGAGCATTCTGGGATGGGAATCAGATGTTCAAAGGCTCCCAGCTCCCTTTCAGACACTTCTGCACTCACTGCGGTTTCAGATGGTGTTCAGTGTTTTCCTGGAGATGTCGAATGCTTTGGAAAACCCGTTGACAGGTCCCTGAACTGGTTGTCAAAAGCGCGACGATCTGTGCTAAGACTCTGAAACTCATCCTTTGTGGTAGCTGAAACAAGTCCTGCTGATCTGTGAGAGCAGATTCCATCTGGTCCCAGTCAGTGAGTTACCACCTCCTTGACTAAGGCATGTTACATGAGTGGGAAGAGCTGCTCCCTGCCTGCATTACTCTGCTCAGCTTTCCTGTTCATCCACCACATTCTGATCTCCTGATCTCTTCCCTTAATGTTACCATTTTATTCTAATTTTTTTAACTTCCTGCAGCTGCTAGTTCTGCTCTGGGTCCATCTCCAGTTGAGCACAGTCCAAACACCCTCCAGGTCTTCCGTCAAGTCCCTCCTTGCACTCCCCTGTACCAAGGCTCCTCATGGCATCTCTGTGTTTTCTTCCTACGTGCTTGCCCCAGTTACCAGGTTTGATATTCTTGGCAAGGAGTAACTACTGGGGAAAAAATGGATGAAATGAAATAACAAACCCGCTCCAAAGCAACAAACGTCAAAGAGGAGCCAGGCAGGCAGGCACAGCAGCGTGGAAAGGAAAGGCTTTATCCATAAACGCTCCCATTTGCAATCAGCAGTTGCCAGTGACTTTCTATTAAAAGCAAGAGTAAAATTAAAAGTACGTTTGTGAGACAGATCACTGCTAATTGACCAAAAATGGGTAATTTTAATAAAACCTTAATGCCAAAGGTCCTAACTCCCCATTCCCAGCCTAGATCCAGCCACGCTCCTGTGCTCTGCAGTTACAGCCGAGCCAACGGGCGGCTCAGCAGACAATGCTATGTCCCAAGCTCTGTCCTCCTGCAGGGGTTTGACCTGGAAAGCTGAAGTCCAGATGGGTTAGTGCCAGTCCATGCACGTCCCAGAGGGTGGCTGCACCCCCACTGAGACCACTGCCCATCACTGAAGTGCAGCACAGCCGCTGCCTGTGCCAACGTGCGCCTTTCTGCACCCGGGACTGTATCCTCGTCACCTCACTTCAGTGCTCTGCTCTGATGGGCAGAGAACATCACTGCCCAGGTCCTGCTGCAGGAACACGGGTGGCCGATGATAGCCTCCAGACTGAGGGATCCAGTTCATGAGCCATGAACTTACCCAAGGCACCAATGCTGAGCACCTCTCCCTCCATTCTCTGCCTCGAGCAAT
Organism: Nestor notabilis; assembly: GCF_000696875.1. Classification (NCBI taxonomy): domain Eukaryota; kingdom Metazoa; phylum Chordata; class Aves; order Psittaciformes; family Psittacidae; genus Nestor; species Nestor notabilis. The sequence continues at coordinate 9,855 of NW_009928771.1, forward strand.
ATCAGTTCAGACCTCCCGCATCTCTGTTGTGAGCAACAAGGCTACCAGATGTTCTACGGTGGGTCCTTGTCTGGTTCCCCGTGGTTCAGCACTGCAGGGGGAAAGGTGCACCCCCTTCAATTGTGTCACCACTCTGCCCTCCACTCAGGTCCTGGAAGGGTTTACATGCCTGAGCTCCTGCAAATCCACATTCCTAAAGAAGGCTCCTTTGAGCTCTCTTTTTGAACGTGGGATAAGCAGAAAGAACAACAACGTTTTCACAGGTGTCCAGGTCACTCATTTAAAGTAAATGAAAGAAACCCAACACTGAATTCTTGGGTTCTTCAATCACCAACTTCAAACCCCAACTTTCCCCAGTAAAACCTGCTCCTTCCAGTGATACATGGATCCATCACATTTCTTACTGCAAGACTCATTTTGGGCAGTGCGACAGAGACAGTGGATGTTGTGAGTTACTTTAGATGATACTTCACTGAAACATCTTTAAGGTTTAGTACTTTTCGGGCTGATTTCATGTCAGCTGGAGGCACGGGGAAGCTGATGGTAACAACAATGCGTCATGTTTTCTGAGAGCTTTAGGAATTATTCATAAATGTTGAAATCTATAGCAACAGCTTTATGCCCACCTCCTCGTTTAATTGAGGCTTGCTTTTCAAACACCAGCTTTTAAAACTGATATTCTGTTTTTCAGTGCAGGCAGTGAGAGAGGAAGAATTTTAGAAAATTCCAGAGCCAGAATTAAGAAAAAGGCAAATTAAAATCCTTCTTTATGTAATACCCCATTTGTTCCAATAAAGAATCATAGAATGTCTTGGGTTGGAAGGGAACTTCAAAGGTCGTCTAGTTGCTCAGAACCACATCCAGCCTGGCCTTGAATGTCTCCAGGCCTCTGTAAGCAAGATGGACTTATGTAGGTGCTAGAGCAGGGGATGGTGATCAGGACTCCGGAGGGTATTTACAGCCACTACCCCAGGATGGTGGCCTGGGTTTCATTCCCCCTGTTGGACTTACACTGCAGAACTTGCTGTATTTGTGGGCTCGGACATGAAACTGAGGGGTGAAGTAGTGATTTCTGCTCTACTCTGGGATGGGAGGAAAGCAGGTTTGGTTTTGGGCTCTGCTGCAGTTTATGTGGATTTGCAGGAGCAAATCCAAACATGCCTATCTGCCCTCTGATTGAAGCGTATCTTGGGGACATAAAGTATAACGAGGCTCCAGTTGCTTTCAGCACTACCCATGACAATATGTCAGTGTGCCTAGGGAAAAAGCAGCCAAACTTACAATATAGACTTTATTTCTTTGGGAAAAGCATCCCGAATTCTTTCTCCCAAATGAGCAACATATAATTTGGCGGGAAGTTTTGCTCTTGACCAACAACTACATTTCATTCTAAAAGCTGAGATAGGAGAACTTCTGTGTTCAGGAACATTTCTGTGGGTATTTTCTTTCCCTCCCCCTGAAGCTGCACTGCAGAGCACTAGACATGGAGAAAGCAAATCAGAGAGTGATTCTGACTTTCCTTGGAAGAGAATTAAGGCTTCAGGCTCCAACCAGCCCTGACTGCACATACGAGTAACCACTTCAGCCCTAAGCGCTTTCTGAGCATCAGCACATCCCTTCAAGGTTTGAATCCTACACATCTCCCTTTGAAGTGAAGCTTTTCAAGGCAACATCCCCCATCCATGTGATGGTTTGACCTTGTGCTCAGATCTTGCCTCCAGCATGAGAGACTTTGAGGTATTTGTAGTTGTAGGAAAAAGCAGAGAGAACCCATAGGGCATGGCTGAGGAGACACCAGGCTGTCACCACAGCAGGCACCGGCTGGGCTGCCCATGAGGCACTCAAAAGGTGAACAGACCAAGCACCAGATCACCTCTACCCCAGGGTTTTATTCTAAACAAGATTCAAGGTAACAGGGGAACTGCAACTTACCAAAGAGGTGCTTTTTTAATAATAGAATCATATGAAATCTTTAATATTCAGCCATATACTTGCAGAAGACAAATAGATGCTAAACACTGCAGAACACAGCAGTTATTTCCAGCTGCAAGGCTATCACACTAAGCTTTATTCCTCACACTGTTAACACCTTTAGAATCATAAAACATATCCCAAGAAAAATTTGTGAAGAGAAGGCTTTAGAAAATAACAACTTAGAAGGTTAACTTAGTCCCTGTGGAAAACAGATCGTGGTTTTCAGCTCCGGTGCTACACTGAGGATAATTATAAACAAGGGGAAAGTATTCATGAAGCCAGTGGGTTTGTTTCAAGCCACCACTTACAGTAGTTCAGGTGTTCATTGTCATCATCATTGAATGATACCACAAAACATCATGTTGTGTAGCTTATAGAAACCATGGGATTAAGCAATCCCTATCACTAGTAAAATACTACATTAAAGTGCCAAATGTTTGTTCCACTTCACCTCCTGGGAGAGCTGCCTTCCCAGCCCCACTGCCTTTGTTCAGAGCTGGAAAAAACCTGTGCTGGGAGCAGAGGTGTAGATCATCACATGCTGATTTTCTTCAAGAACTCGGTGTCACACTGCAGCTTTACAGGAGCAAGTGATGCGTTTGGCTTTTCCAAGAGGCACAGTAGAAAATGAAACATCAATACAGCAGCAGTACTGAAAGCACAGGGCTCTTCCCTGACAAAAAGCACAGGGCACTTTAGCTTTCCAGTACTGGTGAAGGAAATGCAGTAGTTAATGATGCAAAACCCACCAAGAGATAAGGTTTGAGATGCCTTAATTACCATATTGTGTTGGTGTATTGCTGAGTCCTCAGGCTGCAGGTCAGCTTACACTGCAGGAAGCTCAAATACAAAAGCTTTGAGAGGGGAGGTCAGAGATAACATCTGCAAATTCTGTGGTTGAGCTGAACAACAATGCCACAAAAAGCCTGAAATACAGCTCCAGCCGGGAGCTGTAAGGTCCCTACAGCTCTTGCAGGATCAGGGAGGCACAGAGCTACTGGGAAGAATGGGTGAGGACACCCCTGCGTTATGCAGGGTTAAGAAAGGGGTGTTCTGCAGGTGTGGAGAACAACTGCCTGTGTGTCCAAGGAAGAGCTTGTCCAACCCCGGCCATCTGACTTCTAAGAAGTGTTATTTTCTCTAAGAAGAGTTGATTTACTTCAAGTACACAGATGATGGCATTATGCACTTGTGATTTCCACGAATGCGCTGAACCGGCGTTTCTGCTGCATCTCCCCCTCTCCAATACAACTTCATGCTCGCTTGGGCACAGTGATTACATCTTCTAATACTGCAAGAGCAGTGTAATTTTGTCGTTGCTGTGACAACCACGCTCTTGGTCAGACCTGAAGCAGCAGCTGGCTTCTCCACTGCCAGACCCTCACGAGTACAGCTCTTTGCTTCTTTCCCCTTCTAAATAAGCTGCCTATATATAAAGATTGTAGTAGCTTTAAAATAGAGAATTAAAAACTCTTTTTCTGCTTCCAAGAATCATGAGGTGGTTTGAAGAAGAATCACAGACTCGTTTGGGCTGGAAGGGACCTTAAAGCTCATCCAGTTCCAACCCCCTGCCACGGGCAGGGACACCTTCCTCTAGAGCAGGTTGCTCCAAGCCCCTGTGTCCAACCTGGCCTTGAACCCTGCCAGGGATGGGGCAGCCACAGCTTCTCTGGGCACCCTGTGCCAGCACCTCAGCACCCTCACAGGGGAGAATTTCTTCCTGATATCTAATATCAAACTCCCCTCTTTCAGTTTAAAACCATTCTCCCTCGTCCTATTAATACACACCCTTGTAAAAAGTCCCCCTTTGTTGGCACCCTTAGGCATTGGAAGACTGCTCTAAGCTCTCCCCTGAGCCTACTCTTCTCCAGGCTGAACACACTCTTTGTGTTTCTGTGAAGAAACAAACACATATTCCTCCAGTAGCTGTAGGAGCTCACATGACCTTAAGCACACTGAAAATCTTGCTTCCAATTAAGTATGGGTATTAGCTGCTGGCATTAGTAAACTAATGAAAGGATGGAAACCACAGCTAAAGGTAATGAAAGCTTTTACAGGATATCAGAGACGTGCCCAACAAAAATTAAACCCTGTGCTCTACATTTACTCTCTTTAAAAGAAAACCAGATATATTTTCAAATTAAGAACTTAAAAACAATATTACTGTGAAACGGTGTCTGGGAGAATGAACAAGACTGAGCACAACATAGGCAAGGAAAAGGGCAAGAATTCTACATAAACACATCTGAGTTCTGCTGCTGTAACCTTCTGGGTAGAGAGGAAACTACCACATTTTGCAAACATTAGGTTCATACCCAGTGCACTGCTTGGCCATGGTTTCAAATGCAACCAAGATGACAGAAAAGACTAATCTCCCTTTTACAACCCCATTTTTTTCATTTGTATTTTATACTGTCCTATTAAGCATTAAGATGGACATTCAAGAAGCAAACAAAGTCTACTTTGGTATCGTGAAGAGATCACTCCTTTAATAAAAACACTCACTTGCAAGTTTCTGACAACACTGTTGGTAATGAACCATGCACACACAGACCGAACCATGCAGCCACGTGGTTGTGGCTGAGGGAGCCAGCACTGCAATGGAAAACTGCGATGGTTCCACAGAGCATCCCCTGCTCAAGGCCCCCCAGAGCATTACCTCGTGTTGCTCCATGAGTGCTGAGCCAGGAGAGCCCAGAAAGCAGGACTGCAAAGAACCTGGAGCTACCTCCCCCAAACCATAACTTGGTTGACAGTAAAAGAAACTAGAAAGGAAGATTGTTAACTTTCTAAGTCTGATTTGCTGCAGAAAGTACAGCTCTTCTTCAGTTCACACTGCTTATCATACTGTCACTCCCCATCCTTGATAATACTGATGTTTAACCTCAGTAGCAGAAGCTACAAACCACCATCACTACAAATACAGGTTGCTTTGGAAAAGTAATTTAAGCAATTGGAAGTATTTATTGCAAACCAGCTTTTCTCTACCGTTGACGAGGCAGCCAGTAAAAAGTAAACAGAAAAACATTCATGAAACACAAACTGATTTAATTAGAACTGAAAAGGAAGTCATACTGCAGGAATAAAAACTCCAGATACACAGCAATTATGAATTATGAAGCTGCTGCTGACCTTGGAAAAGCATTTGGGAATTCATGACCAAGTATTCAGCCTTGAATTCTGAGGGAAAGGGAGGGAATACCCATGACCTTCTGAGTCCTTCAGCACCACTGCACATAAAACTGTACTACTTGATATATTTTTCCATGAATTTTTTGTGGAATTCTGATCGCAGAGTGTCATTCACAAATCTTTTGTCCTTTTTGGATTCATCTAAGCCCTTGGCACAATTCTTGAAGACAACATCATCATCCCATCTGAAAAGAGAAGTTTTGGACTTCAGTAAACTTGTATGAAGATGAGGTGCAATTCAGAGAAATACATAAATGAAGCTTGGCTTTTCTTTTAAATGGACATAGAACAAGTAGTCACCAGGATTAGATCTTAGCTTTCAAAAAAAAATAGATCTATTTTCTAATCCAAGCCATCTCCTGCATGTTCCTGAGTTAGAAGTGAGATGGGTATCAGTAGATTTAAGGTTATTTGATCTTACAGAAAATAAAGACCATCTGAGCAGAGCAGGGAAAAAACCCTTTAATCTAATGGCCTTAATTTTGATAAACACACCAGTCACTGGACTATCTGCAAACAAGAACTGTATTGAGAAAAGACTGCTATGGATTTAATTCTACACTAAAAAACATAAATAAAAGCCCCTAAAGCAGCCAGATTTTTTTAAAAGAGGAGCATAACGTAATTTCTTTCAGGAACTTTGGTCCTGTTGCTTTGGTCCTGTTTGTCTGCACAATGTCAGACAGACACAATTCTCAATCTCTTTCCCCCTTTTTTAAACAAAAGTAGCAGAATTATTTGTTCAGAGAAATGCAGAAGACAATCACCACACGCATCAGTATCCTGATTCTGCATTACACCGCTGTGACAAGGTCTGAGGAAGGAAATAAAACCCAACAGCAGTGATAATATTTTCTGACTCAGAGTAACAAGAGGGAGCAAGGGGATGGGTATCACAGTACAAGGTGCATGGTACCTCCTCTTCACTTTGAAGTTTGCCTGAGGCTGGGCTGGGCCAGTAAGGTTCAGCAGTGGGTTACCACTCAGGATGTTCTCCATCCGAATTCTTTCTTCTTCAGCCTTTTGCTCTTGTTCCTGTGAATCAGAAATGGATATACTACTTTTCTAGGCCACTTTTCTCATTTAGTTGGTAGAAAGAAATGTTATTTAGCTGTGAACACTCACAGAGCTTTAATTCCTAGCTCAGACTTCTCAGAGCATTTGACACTTGCATGAGAGTAAAGGATAGAAGCAGAGATATTCTAAAGAGCTTAACATGGCTAATAAACTGTCAATCTAGCAACATTCCTATCTGCTCTGCTTACCTCTGATGTCCCATCAAATATTCAGTTCAATTCGAGCGCTACCATTTACATATTTATTATATTAAAAACTATATACAGATTAAAAGCTTTCCTTTATCCTCATGAGAAAAGAGAGTACATTATACAGTATTCATTAGGTGGAAGAAACTTCAGTATGCTGAAACTTCTTTATCTTCAGCAATCTGCTTGGGTTTTACAACCACAGCTTCGCAAGGGACCAATTAAAAAGAACACTGAGAAATCTAAGGTGAAACTGAGCAGTGGAAGTCACAAGACTATTTAAGAGTTCCAATATTAAGGAACAGAAAAATTTTCATCTCCTTGTACTATCAAAAGCACATAACTCAAGCCTAAGCGAAGCAATGCATTACAGGCAACACAAAGCACATTTCACTGCCCACACTTCCAAGCTGTATTCATGTATTTAGTGACTTAAATGTTCACAGACTTCAAAATGAATGTGTAATATTCATTTTACATCAACATATTTTTCCTGAACCTTTTGAATACACTGCAAGGATTGCTCTTTGATGAAAGCACCAGAATAAATTCGGATGACTAACTAGGTCTCCCACTCCCTATATGCTTAAGTGTGCTCTGAAGACATTTTAGTTCAAAAATACACTGAAGTCTCATTAGCACTGTTGGAAACTAAAAACTGTGGCTGATAAAAGAATTATATAAACTAAAGACAAAGAGATCACAAGATTGTGTTGGTTTTTTTCCCATAACTACAGAAAATCCATGGCTGAGGGGATCCCAAAAGAGGAAACGTGTTTCTTGATGACACTGGTTCCAAGCTTTAAGTATAAGCTTGAACACTGATGCTAGCCAGAGCTCTCCAGCTTCAAACATTTAACCAATACCAAGTGATATATTACTAAAGCTATCTACAATTTATGATGGTTTTCAATTGGACTGATTGGGTATGTGAAATATTCCTATCACCCCAACTCTATCCCAACTCTTTTAAGAACAATACCACATTAACATACATAGGAATACCATGCACAGATGATGCAGGACCACCGGTAAAGATTTTACCTTTCAAAACCTGAGTTTTAGCTATGAAAAAACACCTACATTACACTGCTTCTCACAAACAGAATTTAGAACCAGCTGCCATTAATTGTCAGTGGGGTGGTTGCATTATAATATTCTTCCTTATTTACTGGGGTGGTAGTAACAACTGTAGTTGGAATGCAAATGTTGGATTTAAAGCTATGTTTGAAAATGCTTCAGTTCATCACAGACTGGTTTGGGCTGGAAGGGACCTTAAAGCTCATCCAGTTCCAACCCCCTGCCACGGGCAGGGACACCTTCCACTAGAGGAGGTTGCTCCAAGCCCCTGTGTCCAACCTGGCCTTGAACACTGCCAGGGATGGGGCAGCCACAGCTTCTCTGGGCACCCTGTGCCAGCGCCTCAGCACCCTCACAGGGAAGAGTTTTTTTCCTTATATCTGATCTCAAGCTCCCTTGTCGAAAGCCCCTTCCAGATTTCTTGTAGCCCCCTTTAGACACTGGAAGCTGCTCTGAAGTCTCCCTGGAGCCTTCTCTTCTCCAGGCTGAACAAGCCCAGCTGTCTCAGCCTGTCTCCACAGCAGAGGTGTTCCAGGTCTCTGATCTGATCATCTCTGTGGCCTCCTCTGGACTTGCTCTAACAGCTCCATGTCCCTCTTGTGTTGGGGGCCCCAGAGTGGGATGCAGCACTGCAGAGGAGGTCTCAACGGAGCAGAGCAGAGGGGGAGAATCACCTCCCTTGTCCTACTGGCCACACTCCTTTTGATACAGCCCAGGATACGGTTGGCTGCCGGCTCATGTCCAGCATGGATATGATCAACCAGCACCCCCAAGTCCTTCCCCTGAGGGCTGCTCTCAAATCCAGTCTATATTTTTATCTGCTTTACATAACGCATGCAATACCCTTCAGCTTCAATTAGCCTGACAGAGTTCACTTTCTGGTAGCAAATAAAGCATTATCAGACTGAAGTGATGAAATGTGGTGACAGGAAAAAAAAAGGGAACTCAAAACTGAAATAACACTTTTAAGAAGCATTACGCTACAAGGAGTAGTATAAGACTAAGAGCAGAATTTAGTTCCAGATTAAGACACCTGCAACTAGACATCTGCATCTGCTTGTAGGCACCTGAGCTCACATCTCAGAGAGATCTAGAGAATACAGTAAGGAGTCAAGATGGCTTTTCTGCTCATACTGAATTACACACACAGAGGACACCAGCCATGCTGCAGGCTCTACTGGTTGCACCTCCACTGCACCACCATGGAAGCTGGCATACGGAACTTGTACATCAACCCAAACTACTTGGCACACCAAGCTCAACTAAGTTCTGTCCAAAACTACTAACTGCCAGCAAAACCCTACATCGACTCAAGTCAACCACAATTCCAGAGGACTGGAGGGTAGAAGTAATTGTACTATAATTAGAAGTGGTAGGGGCAATCTTGGGAATTTCAAATGATTACATTTTACTTTTGCACCTATTAAAACCAATTACGAACATAATGTGAGCAGAAGCTGTCAAATGTTCTTGTATAGTGACACCAGGAACATAAAACATCCACCAGTCTTATTTTCAAACACCGATTCTCTATATTCACATTACGAGACGCTGCAGAGCCCCTGGCACTTCGTGTGATCCTTTGCTGCTTCTGAGCTCTCCTCACAAACAGAACTCTGCTGTCTTCCAGACACATAGAGGCAGAACAACCAGAAGTAGTAACAAACTGCATTAGTTTATCTTTGTCATTAAAGAGCGACAGATGAGAGTCTGAAAGCAAACAGGGAACAGCTCTGTTGAGTAAGGCAGTGCCAGTTTTAGGCACATTACAAAGACCCAGCACGCATGGCAACTTATCTATGGAATTTAGGCATTCCCATGGCAGGGAGATTGGAACTAGATGATCTTTAAGGTCCCTTCCAACCCAAACCACTCTATGATAAAGCTGTTCCAGGCTGGATGACATTTTAACTTATCTGCTATAAATTTTAGGAAGAAGACTAATTCTGAAGATTAGTCTTGAAGATTTTTTGTATTATTTGGCTTCACTAAAAACTCCCAAAGAAGGTATCCAAGACTTAAAACATGGTAATTTACTAAGTTTTGTATCTTAGAGGCATGACATGGAGGAAATACGAGGCGCAACTCACAGTGGTGTAAAACTGACATTTACACTTAAGCTAAGCAATGCATTTGGCCAGAGCTGCAGACTCCCTCATCTCCAGCCAAAAGAGGTTTTCATTATGTTTCACAACTTTCCACATAAATCTCCCACTGCACGCTCCGCTGAAAGCTCCAGGCGATGGAGCACGGGCTGTACCAAACCTAACAGACCAGACGTAACCTTCATAGCTGTCTGAGCTTCACACCTCTGAGGCACCATCAAGTGCAGCTGTTCACAGAATTAGAGGCTCTGCTTGCTCCCAAGCCTGCACTGTTCTTTTGTGTGGTGGAACAAAGGCTTATTAAGCTGAAACACTATGGCTACAACAAACCCACAACACAAGAAAAGCCTAAGGGGAAAAATAATACATGTGTATTTACTCCACCCTTTCTAAAGTAATGCCTCTTTGCCTGCCTGTCTGTTCAGCAAGAGGTGTACAACTTTTTTCCTAAGCCGTGTTAGCAAAAATCCTGCTCCAGACCGTTCTCTCCCTATGGACAGCAGGGCTGTGCTTTCCAATGGCAGCACGTTGCACCAGCTGCCTACAGAGATGAACTGGATGTCAACCATGTTGTAACCACTGTGCTAGAGGCAGAGGCAACAGAACAGGAATATTATGGTGTGGGGAATGAAACTGGACTGGCGGAAGGAGCCCCATATCCCAGGAAAGCAGATGGAGACGCTGCTCTGTGAATGGATCTCACAGCAGGCCTTCACTGTACAACTGAACTCACCATGTGGCATCACAGCTGGGGGAAGAAAAAAGGAGGACAAAACTATATTAACCTTAACTAAACAATTATTCTTTATCTTGCTGTAAGAATAACAGTCCCTTGGCACATTTGTTTCTGACCACAAAGGAAAGAAAAACATTATTGTTACCATGGTTATTTTGTTTTAGTATAGCTCCTGCCCTTAGCACAGAGCAACAGTACTTTTACAGAGTGCTGAAATCCTGAAATGACTCCACTGTATTAAAGTTATCCTACTCAGTTTTTAGGGATGTGAAGTAGCTGAATGAAAACTTGAAATACCCACATTTCATTGAAGACTGGAAAAAAAAATAATTATTCACATAACCTTATTTAAACGCTAATTTTTGCATGACTGCACTGCCTTTAGCAGCAGGGAATAAAACAAGTTCCACCCCAGTTATTTGGTCCTATGTGAACTCCTAACTCTATGTAACACAGTGATTCACATAACTGATTGAAACCTCAAGAAATAAGAGCAAGGAGTAATCCCAACTGTGGTGTCTATACACAGATTTGTTGTCATTTTGCTCACAAGGGAGGAGACATTATTGTTAGATCTTGGAAAGAGGAAATATTGTGAGCATGTCTCTAACATTTAATGAAGAAACACACTCTGCCACCTGATTTTGCCTCTTTACTGAAATTATTTCTTCATCATCAATCTTAATCATCGAGACCCTTAAAGTGAAAGGGTTAATGTCTATCAATGTCTGGTGAAGTGATATATTCAGTTATAGAGGGTGCTGAGGCACTGGAACAGGCTGCCCAAAGACATGGTAAATGCTCCATCCTTGGCACTGTTCAAGGCCAGGCTGGACAGAGCCTTAGGTGACATGGTTTAGTTAGAAACACTTGGTGAAATCATAGAACCATAGAATGGTTTGGGTTGGAAAGGACCTTAAGATCATCTAGTTCCAACCCCCTGCCATAAGCAGGGACACCACACACTAAACTATGTCGCCCAAGGATAAAACTGTTCAACCCAAACCAACAACTTTCAGTCTGTTCTCAGATAAAATGTCTGGATGTTAAAATAGCTTTGCTGGAACTGCACATTCAGCTGCTCACTGGTTTGAGGTTTGGTTTTAATTATTTCCATTTACCTTTTAAGGAAGTGCTCAAAAACTGAAAATCAAGAGCTCTGTAACGCTGGATTTGGAATATTGAAATGTTTCCATGAAACCTATCCATGGATAGTTCACACACACACAGAGCAGACCTGTGCTTGTACAGTTTTAGACAGACTCAGAACTGGGACAGAAATGGCCTTCAGAACCAAAATGTCCTGGTCAGCTTAGTGTCTAATAGAAACAACCTGAGAGATTAAAATGATGGAGAGCTGGAGAAAGTCAGGAGGACTCCTCCACTCCATCAGGTTTTAAAAACATGTGTAGTATTTATTTCATGTTTCTACAGAATTCAAGGAATTTAAGTATTTTGAGACGTTAACAAGACTTAACAGGAATTGCTTATTTGGTTGACAAACTGTTTGTGTCACAGGTTACAGGGAAGTATCAGCATGAAGGAAGTGAGACCTTCTTAATTCTAATACTTGTCAAAATAAGGTTTAGGGGATTTCTATGGAAATTGGTATTACCACATAAGGGAAATGAACAGAAGGCAGGATGAGCTGAAAAAAAGCAGTTTCTGATCTTTTGTTTTTAACTGCTGTCTCACCAGAGATGCATCTGAAAATAAGGAGTCTTCCTTTCACAGCAACTTAAATACTGGACACCAAAGTGATGATGGAAAACAGTTAACAAAGATACAGTTTACTTTAAAAGAAGTCTCAGAAATTATTGGACCAGCATTTTAATAAATCAAAATAACTATCAGGGAAAAAAATACATTTTGCACAAATTTGGGATATATTACTGTATTTTACCCTCATCATCTTGTTACAACCCCATCATGTTCCAAGATGCAGAGACATGTTAATCTGTCTGTATAACAACAAAGAGATTTGAGAATGATGTGAGGAGAAAAGAGTGAAGAGGCACTCATCCTGCAGCTTCCCTTTGCCTTCCCACTGGTTTACCCACTCTGCCTACTGTGGACAGCAGTTTCAGCATATAAACCACCCCTGTACGTGGATTAGGACTAACAGTGACTACACAAGTAAGACTTCACATGAGATGTTACCCTGAATTCAGCTGCATTACTAACACAGGGTTACTTACAAAACTGGGTTTAAGTTACAGTTTGCAATACATAACAACATCAAAAAATACCACATATCTGAGGCGAAAAAGGGTTTCTATAAGATGGCTATAAAATGTTTTGCCAGTAACACCTTCTTTCAAAGCCATGGAAAATAAAGCATAGTCTAAGTAGATTGCACCACTAAAGCCAACACACACACATGATCATTCCTAAGGACACTCATGCTCCTAAAGACTCTTTCCAAGGCTGCACCCCACTTTGGTTTTTACTTTTGCCATCAATATTGTCCTAGTTTCCTACTCTCAAAAATTCCCAAGAGAATAAAATTCCAAGTACCTGCAGAGCACCCACTATTTACTGAAGATGTCAATTTTTAAGAGAGCCTATTTTGCCACCAGCCAGTGTCGGGATGAACAGAACACACAATGAGTGTGCAATACTGTGCACTACTGCGCACTACTGCATGTAAATAACACTATGCTTTAGGAAGAAACAAACTTATTAATTTCAGGTAAGTGTGCATGTATTCAGTATGCACATAGCACTGGATAAACTCTCTTCTGGGGGAAGGAGAACCTCCATAAAGGTAAAAAATAATACCAGTTACGAAACAGCAAAGTAAACCAAGTGCCATACTAAACACTTCATAGCTTTTAGCACCCTCTAGTGACAAAACATTGATGGTAACATTCATGCTTTCTGCACAGGAACAGGGAAGCATGCGCTCAGTCTGTGCTGCAATTTACTGCTGTTCTTTTTCTAATGCAAGTTTTCTACAGTGAAACGTGACCAGTTACGCTCTTTAATCCAGACGTGCATTTACAGCTATCAGGCAAAGCAAGAAAAACCCTACAGATCTAAGCTTTCATTTAAGCACTGCGGAGAACAGCTGAAGTAGAAGTCTTTTCTAGACATTGCTCCCCTTAATTTGTAGGTTAGTACATTTCACACGGGAACACATGGCAGAACTGTTGACAGTGGTTTCTAGTCATTTTCACCAGGTTATTATTGCAGAACACAACTTCATTACTGTGTGATGTGCTTCAAATGCCCCAGTAAAGATACGAGAGACGCTTTCAGACACACTCTAATGTAAAAGACCACTCACAGGCCAGATGGCGAATCAAGTAACAGTTTTCTACAGCAACATTTCTGCACTGAAGCAGCACAGTACAGAAGCTTTTACCCTTCCAAAGTACTTCATTCCAAAATTGCTTCAAACTCTGAACAAAGCTCATTGATTTTGCAGACCTTCCTGATTCTAAAGGTAGATTTCTGTATTGTTAGCCTGCAGTAAGCAAGCACTCCATTGCTGCTACAGCAGTTAATACATTATTCCCTCCCGGCTGTCCCTAGTTTCTGTTAGATGCTATGACTTGTCCACTGCCACCTTACTCTACTGGAGAGCATCCTTGAAAAACACTAAACTCTAAGTGTGTGTGTTAATCTAGAGGAAGGTTACAAGTAGTTCAGACACAACAAAACATTAGGTTGTCACAGTAGCCTTTGATTAGCCTCTTAATCAGCACTTAATATGTTTATTTAGCATGTTCCAAACCCCATCTTAGATTACCCTATAAAAACATGACAGGTGGCTTGTTTGGGAGGTATGTGGGGTGTGCTTGCTTTGGGGTTTTTGTTTTGGTTTTTTGCACTAATCATAGAATCAGCTAGGTTAGAAAGGACCTTTAAGATCATCAAGTCCAACCATTCCCCCAGGACTGCCAAGGCCACCACTAAACCATATCACTAAGGGCCTCATCTATGTGTTTTCTGAACACTTCCAGGGATGGTGATTCCACCACTGCCCTGGGCAGCCTGTTCCAAACATACAAAACTACTCCAGCTGAAGCATTCAACGTTTTTCAAAAGCATAGTTTATAGTTTGCTATTTAAGGCCTGGGAATGTGCCTAGTAAAAGTGGAAGAGGGAATGCTGCACATACCCACCACTTCTGCTGCACCACCAGAGGCAGAGCGTTTCTGTACTGTGGATGAAATCCCAGGGCTCTAAACTCTGCTGCAATACAGGGGTAGAGCCAGTACAGTTCATCCTAAATCCTGATCAGCTTGACAACGCAGACTATACCGATCAACAGTCCCTAGAAGTCCATTCATCCATCAGTGATTTTGCTCATGCATGCTATCCCAACAATCTCTCTCACACCAAGGAGGTGTGGGAGCCAAAAGCATAGGATTTGATCCCATTCATGGGGAAACAATCTCTAATCACAGGATGTCTACTAAAGATAAACGTAATCTTGACAACAATTATTAGATAGCAGAACAAATTCATCATACCTGAGAAGAGGTTTGAAGGACACTTTATTTACCAGTTCTCACTCAAGTACTTAAGGCACACCAGGTTTAATAAACACTGGTTTGCAAAAAGCAGGTGCTCTTTAATAGGTGAGATTTTACCTTTCGAGCCTGTTCCTCAGCTCGTTCTTTCTTGATTTTCTCCAGTTCAGCCAGAAGAGCTGCAGTGTCATCATCATCACTGTCTTCCAAGTCCTCATCTTCATCATCTTCCTAATAACAATAAATGGGAACAAGAAACTTCTTTTCATTTAATAGAAATAGCCTTGGTCTGCCCAGCTAAGGCTGCAATTTGCTAATGGCTGATTTCTGAAGTACTTGGTGCTTGCACCACCAGCAAACACAGTACAAATGGTTTATTTGCTCTTGTACAGAAAAGTCAGGACAAAAATATCTTTGTGCTTTTTGGATGACTGCAGTTAAAGTTTTTATAATCCAAATGCTAAGTAGCTAACAGATTCCAGAGCATGGCTGTCCCAAGTCACTCTCTAATCATTGTAATATAAGTCTTTGTAACAGGGTGCCTAAATACCCTGTCCAGTATTATTTGGACCAAATATAACAGGATTAAAAAACCTCAGACCTAACTCCTAGACATCAGCATAAGGAGAGGATCCAGGAGCAAGAATCCACTGCTCATGAAGACAGTCAGTGTGTTTCAACAGTTCTACCTCTGGGGAATTCTAACTAACCCAGTAGTTGACTGAAGTGTAAAAAGTCACCCATTCCCCATACTTTAAGTGGTATTTTCAGTTCCCTAATATTTGTGCCCTTTCCAAGAATACCATGAGACTATGGACCAGAATCCTCTGAACCACTCTGGACTTCCACCAGACTAACCCAAAAAGGAAGATCTGTTGGAACCTGTTTTAAATCTTTAGCAAACCTAAAAGCACATGTTCTATTAACAGCAAATCCTGAAGGCAAGACAATGAAAAAGGAAAGAAGACATAAAAAAGATACATACATCAGTAAGGGGATCATCTGCATCAAGATTTGCTGCTGGAATCTGGTCTAGCCGAGGCTTCTTAGACACAGAAGATGATGTTGTGTGTTCTATGGCATAAGATTTAAGAAACAACAAAAAAATTACTAAGTCATCTCATTTAACAGAATCAAATGTCAGAAAGCAAAAATCTTCACAAACTGTCCTGCATTAGAGTAAGAGATAGAAGCTTACACTTACTCCTTCCTCACTTCTCAATGTTAACACCATGCCCAGTTCCTCTCCCCCTCTGCTCAAGGGAAGCAGAAACATCCCCAAACTTCCGACTAGGCCTCCAGAAGTTTTCTGAAGTCATTGTTTCACAAAGAAAGAACAGCAGCAGAAAAAGCTGTGCAGAAATATCCTTATTCTACATACCCAATTGGAGGGTTGCCATTGAGCATTACTGTTGGCTAGTATGGTCCAAACCACATCTGCTTTCATCTGTGAATTTGAAAGCCCCACAATACTGTCCCACCTAAATTCTGTCAAGCTGAATACTAAAAATGAGTATTTCTCAAAGCAAACCCCTCAGGTTTCATTTTAATTATCACTTCACCTTATAGGAACAGAATTCCACACTTCAAAAACGGATTTATTGTTACACTAACGCTGTAAAACGAGAAGATGAGTCATTCCCCCTCTCTTTCCTGTCTCACTTGTCCAAGCACAAAAAAGAGCCCTCTATTAGCTGTCCAGACTTGTTGCCAATTCATTACACTCACACTGTATCAGCTGGCCTGCAGGATGCCTGTGCTCTCCTACTGCTGGCCTGGATTTCTGCTAGCATGAAGCCAGCAGGAAAGCCAGCGGACATTCCCTTGCAGGTCACCAGCTCTGAACTATCAGATCAATACCCCAAATTCTACTCTCATGACACGCTGTCTGCAACCTGCAAACTTCTTACAACACTAAGTTATGCACAAGAGCAAAGCCACACGAAGCTATTTGGATGTTTGTTTCTTTACCTCTGGTTTGTCTGTCTCTATTCTTCTCTCTCGCAGCGACACGTTCTCTCTCCTCCAGCTCCCTTCTGAAATCCCGGTTACGCACCTCCTCAGGAGCATCCTGAGTGGCCTGTCTACAACAACATGAGAGGGGAGAAAAAAGCTGAAAGGGACAGTCTGCAGCTGGGAGAAAATTTTTCATGGAGGCCAATAAATCCTGGCGTGAACAGGTAAGCACAGAGAGTAAGAACTGAGTACCCTGTAGACACATGTTTGTTTATTCTCTCTCTATCAGTCTCCTTTTCTGTATGCATCACACACACACAGACATGCAATGCTACACACACATGCTGCTTCCTTCCAGTGGCTCTCAAATGACCTTACACAAATTCCTACAAAACCAGGATAAATACATCTACCTTTTGTAGCTACCTCTAAATCTTGCTCCCCAGCAGACACCCACGAGAATCATAGTCCATTTCCCTCACTGTTTTATCATCCAAAGCTGCTGCTGCAAACCTGGTCTCTGAAGCTTACAGATAAGAGCAAGTCCAGAACACACTTTTCATAAACTTTTCCCCTCTGAGAGACAGATAATCTCCCATGACCACTAAAAACAAAAGCTGGGAGAACAGGCAAAACACTAGCTTTGGTGAAACATTTTGCAAATACATGTTTCTCCCCTTTTTATATAATAAAGACTGGCCAAAAGCAACAGACTATTTATATCTGAGCCACATAAAGTTCCACCTAGAAAGCACTGGATTTTCTGTGGAAGTCTGGAAAAGAACTAATGAATAAAAACAAGCAGCAATTCCTTTCACCCTCCTGTGAACCCAGTGCTGGAAATAAGAGTGCCTGGAAGAAACCCAGGCAGGAGCCATTATAAATAAATACTGTGCACAGACTGTCTTTATGATGAAGTATTTAATTTACTTGTGCAATTAAAAACCTGGATCTGGAATCCCTGATCTAGCTGCAAAATCCTCCCAAACTCTGTGAACATGAGTGGGGCTAAAACGCTGAACTCCTCTTGCAATGGTGCAGTCCTGGCAATTTAACAAAGACAACTTTGTATGAGGTATTTGGGAGAAAGACAAGAAGACACTTCATGCCCCCTCCATCTCTCTCTCACACACAGGGAGATACTTGTTAAAACATACTTTGTATATTCCTGTACATGTTTATCCCCACACACTTCATTCAAACAACAGACCTGTGTCCCCAACCCTGCTTTTGTTTGAAGAAACAAACCACCAGCAATGTTTCCCATAACAACAAAATGCATTTGACACCACTTTTTGTGCTGTTGGATTTGGTTTTCTCCAAAACACTCCAACTCCCTTATCCATACATGTTCCTAAAAGCCAAACGGACAAGAGGGAAGAGGTGAAAGGGTAAATATCTGGACAAAAAAGCGCAAACATAAAACCTTCACAGTAATTTTGCTGACAAGAGTAACATGAATTAGATAAAAAGAACATTTTTAGGCTGACACTATTCAAACTCTAGGCATCGTATCACACTGACTCCAGTTTTCACTTAATCTCTCAAAAGCATAATGAAGATTAATTATGCATTTCAAAGAGAGGAAAATATTCCTAGTATTCCATCATTTTTCTTACTGATTAAAGCCATTTCCTCTCCCAGCACCTGCAGTGTTTAACATCAGCTCTTCCAGCATGTACCATTGTCCAAATGTTATTCCATGATTTCCCTGCCTCGTCTTAATGCCCTTCCCAAGTGGTCCTTGCCAAATACATGATGTGGTTTTCCTGCTTTTAAGACATTCTCAGCTATGCCCCCTCTTACCCCATCTTGCTCTGCACTGAGCCCTCCGTGGCTCAGCCCCAATGACAACTTTCTCCTACTCCACTGCCCAAAATGTTTGATCTCCAAAGCTCACCTTCTTCCACTATCATGTCCATAAGCAGTAATAACACCACTAAAATTAAGCCTCTCCAGTTGCCTGCAATGCATTTGATCTCCAGGTCTGCTTCCGAGACTTATACTTTCAGCCCACTCACTCAGCACTGCCTGTTCAGTGCCAAGCACATCAACATCTCTTGTGACAATTGCAGAGTACTGCTCATTCCCAGCCTAAAAAAACCAATACTAACCTGTATTTGATTTTAGTATGAGAAGGAAGGTCTCTGCTGGAATATTGTTTGGAGAGCTGACTTAAGTCTCCTTCACCTTTTCCTCTTCCTCCTCTTGCAGGTTCAAACGTTGGCCTCGCTGCTGTTGTCATTTTAACTACTACAGAATGAAGGGATAAAACCAGTTGTTACTACAACATACAGTGAAACAGTTTCACCAGGAGCTACTCTGTTCCTGGAACTACTGAAGTAACAAGTCCCACTACAGAACATCAGCTATCACTTGGTTCATAATCCCTGAAATGTAAGGAGCTTTTTATTGACAGAATCTACTCAGATTTTCAAAGTAAAGTCTTTTCCAACATGCTTGAAAGATGATACACACACGCTAGCAAGAGTATGAAGCTATGTCTGTAAAGTAAACAGAACTGTCCAGGAGCTGATCTCCTATCCTTAAGAAAGCAGTACAGTCTTGTAATTGAACTCTTTTCCCTCCTGCAATGACAGCCAAAAATAACAGACTCCTGGGAATGACTCCTCATTTATTCCTCAAACCATATCTAAGTATGATCACCAGAAACACAGACTGACACATAGCACAGCATGCCCAGGATGGTGTTGATAACTAAATACCAGTGAAGATCACGTAACATGAACGCTCCAGCCCTCATTGTGGCCCTGTTCAGCTCTGTACCTCCAGGCACAGCACTGTCACCAGTGCTGCAGCACAGTCCTTTGGAAGTGACCTGCGCAAAGCTCCTGAAGGGCTGGCGTCAATGCCTCCCTGGTAGTACAAGGCTTTACCCTTTGGTAAGCCAAGTGCAATAAAAAAAGCTCAAACAAACGCAGAAGTTTCCACCAGTTCTCACTGAGAACCTGCAGCAGCTCACATACCACCAGCAAGGCCTAAAAAATTCACTACCTGGTGCCCAAAATCGTTCCTATCAATTCTTGTGTGGCAAAGGAGTGAAACAGACTGGGATCAGCCTCAGCCAGCAGACACCACATCAGCAGGCACTGCATTCAGTGCTGCACATGGAAGCTGGGGACCCTGAAATCCCAAACCACTGTGCCAAGAATCATCGGATCAGCTACGTTGGTAAAGTCCTTTAAGATCACCAAGTCCAACCATTCCCCCAGGACTGCCAAGACCACCATTAAACCATACCACTGAGGGCCTCAGTTTTAAGATGTTTAAGATATTAGGATGCGGGTTTTAAGATGTTTAACCAATGCCAAAAAACTCAACACGATCAACCAGTGACATGTTAAATCTACTATCTGAAACTGTGCTCATTCACATGCTTCACCAAGACACACACATCCATTAGCCACAGAGTGAAGATACGACACAAGATCTGCAGATGTATGTATGACAAAAGAACATACTAAAGAATGCTAAAAAGCAAAGAAAAAAACCATGCTTCATATGCTTTTGTGACACACAGATAAAAGTCATTAATGCTCTATTTGCATTGTTCGTTATTTTTTCACTTTTAATGAGATCACAAGGCACGACTTCAGTGTTAAAAGGATCAAATAACTTGTTGCTCAAAATAACAGCCCATCAGGCAGCACAGTTACTGCCACCAAACTGCTTGGTAAGGCAGCACCCAGCCTTGGCTCAGTAATGCCTTTCAGTGACACTGTGCAAGTCAGCTGGAGCTCAGCAGGACACTTCAGCTCTGCCAGCCCCATGATCCAAGAAAGCCACCTGCTCTCAGACTTATCTCTGCTAATTACATGTAACCGGGGGCTCCATGAATGCAGG
This sequence comes from Nestor notabilis, assembly GCF_000696875.1. NCBI lineage: Eukaryota > Metazoa > Chordata > Aves > Psittaciformes > Psittacidae > Nestor > Nestor notabilis. The sequence continues at coordinate 30,508 of NW_009928771.1, forward strand.
TGAAGAACCAGATCCGATGTGGCTGCATAACTGCGTGAAGCATTAAGAAATCCCCTGGAAACTGTCCCTGCTTTTCTTAAGTCAGCTCGTATTCGGCTCGGTCTTAAAGGACCCAAACTCGACCTGAAACCACCCAGGGACCGTCACACCGACCTCTAGGGTTTCGGAAACGCAGCCCTGCGGACGCCTGCTTAGCGCGACACGGACACAGGGACAGTGCCC
>NW_009928772.1:0-35098 GCF_000696875.1 Nestor notabilis
CTTTCAGTACTTAAAAGGGGCCCATAAGAAATATGGGGAAAGACCTTTTAGCAGGACCTGTTGTGACAGGTCGAGGGGTGATGGTTTTAAACTAAAAGAGGGGAGATTCAGGCTGGATGTGAGGAAAAGGTTCTTTGCAATAAGGGTGGTAAAATACCGGCACAAGTTGCCCAAAAAGGTGAATCCAATCTTTTTCCAGCAGAGATCAAATACTTGCTAAGCTAAGTCACCATATTAATAGTTCCAATTTATGTTCCAATTTATTAATTTGTTACTAATTTTCTAATAAACATTGATTCCAACTTTTTCTCTTTGATTTTCCTGAGTCAGATAGCAATGATATTTGTAGAATAAACATTATATTCCTAATTACTTTTGTCTTATGAAGCCTTTCTGTGGAAAACATGCATTAGTTACTCATTATACATCAGCACTGAAGGCTAAGCTCTGGATACAAGCTACAAATAACTTGTAATCCTTACATAAGCAAAACTTTCTCTTTGACCAGGACAGTTCTGCTTACGGAGTGAAGGTCAAAGCCTTACAAACAGCAGAAGGAATAATTTGGACCGTGGAGGCAATAATAACTTTATCTGCGACGACTTCTTGGAGGTTTTGTAAAGTATGCTGTATGCACATATTGGAAGTTGTAGGACACTCCTATTGTAAGCGGTGAACTGGAGGCATAGCTGAAGTGAGATAAAACTTGAATATGTTTTTGTCAAATATAAATATGCCTATGAAATAGTAATAGAAAAGTTGTAGTCAGTTTCACATGAAACACTCTGGGGCAACATGATCTACAACTAATTTTTATGCTTAGCATAAGATACTTGAACATGTAGAGGCTTATCCTACACTTTGATATTTATTTCCTTGCTATCTTGTTAGATTAACTAGTTCAGATTCATTCTCGAATTTAAACATGTGATTAAAAGTCCAGAGCTAATGTCAATAAACTGGATGGTGAGGTGAACACATTAGAATGGGGAGCCATTGTCATGGTTTAACCCCAGCCAGTAACTAAGTACCATGCAGCTGCTTGCTCACCCTCTCTTTCCCCACTCCCCTGGCAGGATAAGGAGGAGAACTGAAAGAATGTAAAACCCGCAGAGTGAGATAAAAACAGTTTAATAACTAAAATAAAGTACAATATAATACTAATACTGCTAATAATAAGGGAAATAACAAGGAGAGAGATATAAAACTAAAAGGGCAAAGGAAAAACCGCAATAAGCAGCAGTGATAGTGAGAACCTGGACATTAATCTTGTCTCACACATAACTTACATTCCATGGTGTGAGTCAGAGACAGGAAACTGTGCTTGTCTGAGGCACCATTCGCATTTGACAACGGGAGGCCTTGAGCGTAAACAAAGCAAATAACAAGGATGTTGGCTATTACTACTGGGTAGATAGGATTGTTCTGACCCCTTTGTTTGAAGCTAATAAGCCTCCACAGGAATGTGAAAGGATGACTCAAAGATGAGCTGACTCAGAGGATATAGTCATAAAGCAGACATCACAATGTGAGGGACAATGACCACCTGGAGGATCCCACAGGGAACCCCAGCTTTGAACTGTGCAAGTGCTCACTAAACTATGCCCATCATTATCATAATAATGCCTCTCTACACTTCACATGCAAACTATGAGTAACACCCCAAAAGAGTATGAAGATAAAAGTTCAGGGCTCAGCTCAGAGGGAGGGCTACCACCACCAACAGTACCATGGGTGAAGAGGACCAAGAAGACTGGATCCATGGGTGGTGATACTTCTTCTCTATCTCTTTCTCTCCCTTTTTTCTCTGTCTCTTCTCTCCTCTCTTTTCAATTGAATATTGACTAGACCCAAGGAAAAATGCATGGCATGGGACTTGCTGATCCAGTTAATCATTGTTGAGCTATTATATCTAACCACATGCCTTGTATTTTGTATTAATAAATCATAAAACTCATTGGTTGGTATTGTTTCACCTTAATTCAGTACAAGGGTATCACAAAATTGTTTGTTGGTCCCAAGGGGAAGGAGGTCATCCTAAATGACTCCTTTTGGGTCACAACAGAGATGCACAATACAATTGCTTACCACCTACTGACCGTTACCCAGCCTGACCCAAGCAGCAATCTGCTCTTCTGGGTAACTCCAGGGGCATTACTAGCAGAGACAGAGATGTGATTATCCCATTCAGCACTTCTCAGACTGTATCTGAAGCACTGTGTCCAATTCTGGTCACCACAGTTCAAGAAAGATACAGACAGATAGGAGAAGGTCCAAAGGAAGGGTACGAAAATGGTCAATGAGTTGAAGAATCTGCCTTTTGAGGAAAGACTGAAGAATTTAGATCTTTTCTGCCTGGAGAAGAGAAGGCTGTGTTGGGGTATCTCATCACAGTACTCTATTAATTAAAAGGCAGCCACAAAAAGAAGAGAGGCTCTCTTCGCATGGAGAAGAAAAGGGACAACAGGTACAAGTTGTACTGTGAGAAGTTTCCTCACAACATAAGAAAGAAATGCTTTCACTTTAAGAACTATCAGTCACTGACGCAGTCTCCCCAGGGATGTGGTAGAGTCTCCATCACTAGTGGTTTTCAAGATGCCATTGGACAGCATGCTAGATAATCTCCCCTTCTCACAAAAGTGGGATCAGACAATCTTTCAACCAAGCTGGCCTGTTTTGTGATTCTGTGGATTTGTTAAATATTAGAGTTATCTAAAACCTAACCTCTAAAGGATGATGATTTATCACTTCCTAGGAAACAAATTAAAAAAGTGTATTTATTTTCCAGTTTAAGTTACCATTTACACCGTTTGCTGTGTAACATATGGTATAGCCCAGCATAAGTGGAATGCAAAATAAAACAGGATAGTTTAATTCCCAGTTACTTGCAGCCAAGATATAAATGTTGCAGACTAACTGTGTTGTGTAACTAACTCAGCACATTATAACTTTCTGTCTGATAAACCACCTTGGTTCAGCTGCAGTACAGAACTTAGGTGTAGTGTTAAGCAAACACGCAGAACATGCACATCCCAACATAAAATCCAAGATAATAGTTTCTCTACAACTCAGAAACCTACAAGGTATCCAAATAGATCAGAAAAGCTAGAAGAATATTACAGACCTATAACTGAACTGAACTGGCAATTTCTGAGCTGCCTCTTGTACTGTACACAACACATTTGCCATAGTACTCTTCTCCCTCCTTTTTATCTTATTTTTTTTCTCCATTATTCAGAGCATGAATAAGCTCCTGCTTGAGTTCACTAAAGGGAGTTTACAATATTCCATACTAAATCAGGAATAAATAAATCCATTCAGAGAAAATATGACTTTTATCTTTCATGATAGTTTCAATGTCCCAAGATACAAAGATGCTGTAATCTAATTTTCAATTTCTGATATTAGTCATTCGTGTCACATTCTAAAAGATACCTATAATCATGTTTGGTTTATGTAAAACAAGAGTTTGAATAGCTGATTTCTCAACAGGAACTGCAGGAAGAAATTAAAATAATGGGTCGTAGAGCAGCAGACTGCTGTGATGACAGTAAGCTAATTTCCAAGGCTTGAGAATTTAAAAAATGTTCTGACAACTAGCAATGAAAGCTTTCAAGCCATTTCTACTTCCATAAAAAGTGTCACATTTTTTATTATGCATTCACAATCACGGATTTCTTCACATGAAGGGGAATTAGCAATCCTGATTTATTTTTCATTACAAAAGGACCGTCATGTTTTTAAAATGCTGTGCTTTAGTTCTATATTCAGCTCAATGTTAAACACACTAAAGGGTTTATATTGAAACCCTTTTATATTTTTTTTGGGCTATTAACTATTGGAGCCTACAAGGATGCTGAAGAAGGATTCTTCACCAGGGACTGTAGTGATAGGACAAGGGGGAAGGTTAAAACTTAAAATGGGAGATTTAGGTTAGATATAAGGAAGAAGTTCTTTACTGTGACAATGGTGAGACATGGAACAAGTTGCCCAAGAAGTGGTAAACGCTCCATCCCTGGCAGTATTCAAGGCCAGGCTGGACAGAGCCTTGAGCGACACAGTCTAGTGCAAGGTGTCCCTGCTCATGGCAGGGGGGTTGGAAAGTTGATCTCAAGGTTCTTTCCAAACCAAACCATTCTATGATTCTACAATTCTAAAATACTACCGTACTAAATAACAGGAAAGACTAGTAAGTTTTTAGAGCAAATTGTTACATATGTTATTTGGTGTATACATGGGAATCTACACATCATATACAAACTGACATATGGTAATTTTCATCAGGCAAGTGGTCCCATTGATTTCAAGTCCTACACAAAAAAATTAGGCCTGACATTAAAGTTATACTATACAGACCTACTGGTGATTCCCACTAGGTAAAGTTCTACAGCTCAGCTCGTTTTAACAATCCAGAACATTTTTCAGCAGTCAGCCCACATTTCAGGCATTAAGTTAACCTCATACCCGCAGTACATCCTCCTATGACCACACTTACCTGCACATATTTAGGACTCTGGTGAATATAAAATGGTCACTGATGGGAAGTTACCTTCCATTTCATATTTCCTGACTTTCAAGTTGTTTGTTCCCCCACTTAGTGGTAGCTGAAAATTTCCTTAAAATTGGACATTCAGTTCTGCTTAATAATACCTAGATGTCTTGTGCTAGAATGTGTCAAACCATTTAAGTTTGAGACCTTCTATTATAATTTCACTAGTGTTGGAAACATTAAGTTCTGTTATGCTTCTGCAGCATGATGTCTGAAGTATTGATTCACCCCATGCTTCTTAATGCCACCAAAAATGGACTCTTTCAAATATAAAACATGCTTTATTGAAACTGTGCAGAAATGTGATCAACTCCTCGTTCCCTAAAGCTGAGAATCAAAACATTTTAGTCTACCTTCAGCTACCAACAATCATCCCAAATCTGGGGTATCGATTTAATTAGAAGTTTCTTACTTGTATACTGAAATCAAAGCATACCTCAGACATAACTGTAATGCATACACAAATAGAGGATGTATTTGATAATAGATTAGATTGGTTTTGGATACTGGATCATAGATTGTTATGCAGCTTGACTACTAAGAAGCTCATCTAAATGAAACTTTCATTTTTAAACAGGGCATACATTAGTTTATTGATGACATACACAGTGATGGCACCCAACATAGAAATTGTATTATGATTTAGTTCTATCTGTTTAAGGCTACAGTCACGGGCACAGAATCAATAGAATCTGGCTAGTATGAGATCATGTTTCCCCACTAATAAATGTCTAAGTGCTTATGAACAGAAGTGAAAACTGTGAGAATGATTAATCTGAAATTCTTATTGGTACCTTTTGCAGTCACTTAGATCAAAATGTGGGCACGTTTAAATTAAACTTTCATATCAAATGATGCAAAACTGCAAAGCAGCATAAGCTATCTTCAAATATAACCACTCAAAGTCTTTATGTACCTCACAAACACTTTTTGTAAGAATATTGTCACAGAGTTTAAAAAATTGTGTTATATTTCCCAATGTATACGACTGGCTTGCTCTAAGAAAAAGGACATTCATGTCTTCTGAAAACTTCCTACAATCTGTCAATATGTGCTGCAGCCTGGGGTTACATTTGATAAGATTTTTTTTGTGAGAGATAAATAAAACCAAACTGCTAACAATAATAAAATTCAGAAAGCATGTGTATTGATAGGTTAAGAAGGGGTCAATGTATAAAATCTAAAGAATATAGTACCATGGCAATTATATGAATTTTATTATCATCAGTATTAAAGTTGAATCAGGAAAAGAGAAAAAAAGGGGGGCTTCACTATTCTGGTATGTCTTTCTGAAAAGCTACTTGAAGTGGAATATGTGTGAACTCAGGAATATTGCTCTTACAGACTGTGATCACTAATGTCAAAATTAATTGGACATTCTGGAACAATATCAAAACCAAATAGAGAAATAAATTAGGAGGAAAAAATATGAATTGGAACAAGACAGCTTAGGCCTGCAATAGATCTTTGGGTCATAGAGCAGTCCCCTAAAATCAAAAGCAAACACCAAATATATACTCAGAAAATTATTGTCATCCTAACACAAAGCGGGACTTTGGATTATACTACATTCTATTAAAAATGCTGTTCCAGAATTTTATCAAGCTTCTTTTTATTTCTAGGGAAAATAAACTGGGGAGCAATATTTTTGTATTGACGCTAACAGTGTCCTGTAGTTTAAATAGCTTTTTCTACATACAATATTTACATGCACTTCATCCTTTCTCTCTAGTCATCCAACTCTACATCTGTCTATCTATCTCAAGAAGGATGTGATAACCCCTTTCAGTTGTGGTTTTATAGCGCTAACTAGGTAAGGTTTTCTATTTTCTCTTACAAAATAAGCAAAGCTTATTTATCTTTGCCTTCATCCATTCTGCTTTGAATTCTTAATTTTTAATATCATGTACATTTTAGTTTTCATAGACATTTTTGTCACAGATTGTGTTTTCCTAGGGAGGGATACTAGCGATTCCTAGGGATACTCAGTGATTCAGTAGTACTGCCAATATGAAGCATTTTATTAATTATTTTACCTGGTTTATTTTATAAGATACCAGAATACTCTCATTTGATATGATTATTTACTATTTTGCCAAGGATTTTTTAGTTTAGAGCAAGCAGTAATTACTTTGTAAATGACAATTTATGAAATTATTAAAATTGTAATTGTTCATTATCATTTAAACAAATATATATTTCAATGTTATTAGGCATAACTGATATTAATGCTTTCTTGAAAGCATTTTCACAGAACATAAATATTATCTGACACAGTTATTTTTTTATGAACTGAGCACTAAGGGATGGAAAGTGTAAAAATCAATCTACCTACCTACCAAGCATAGCTATCACTGAACAGAACTATTAGTGATTTGATATAATGAAAGTAAATTCCTTGAGACAGCCTGAAAGTCTGTTTTGCATGCAGAATTCCCTGTCATGATACGTACCATGCTGAAACATAATTGAAGATGATGAAATTGTATTAATTTGGAATGAGAGATTTAGGACAAAAAAGAACAGAATATTTTAATTGGAAGGGACCTACAATGATTATCTAGTCCAACTACCTGGACATTTCAGGGCTGACAAAAAGCTAAATCAAATTAAGGGCATTCTCCAAAAGCCCCTTAAACACTAACAGGCTTGGGGCATCAAACAACTCTCTAGGAAGCCTGTTCTAGGATTTAACCACCCTCTTGGTAAAGAAATTCTCATGTCCAGGCTTAACCTCCCCTAATGCTGCTTTGAACAATTCCCACGTGTCCTGTCTCTGATACCAGAGAGAAGAGATCAGCACCTCTGCCTCTATCTCCTCTCCTCAGGAAGCTGCAGAGAGCAATGAGTCACCCCTCCTCATAGCAAAACTACAGACTAACTTCCTGCCCTAACTGAGCCAGAGAGAGTGCCTGACATCCAAGCAGCTGACATCAGGCAGAGTGAGGTTCTGCCTTTAGATGTCTCATTTTACTAATTACAAGGCTTTAGTAGATACTTGACCTCAATGCCCTTTCTTTTTTCCTGTCCAGTTTACCTGACTTTCAACAGAAATAAATTTTAAAATATTCTAGCTGGATTTATTAGGTAATATTACTCTGTTAAGCAATACAAGAATTAGCCTCATTCTCCTCACAATTAGGTCTCCCAAAAATGCTCAGAGTTTTGCTTACATAGTAAAAGTTCTGAAAACTCAGAAGTTTCCATGGCAGAGGAAACTTACCCTCCAGAGAGTTCTTTTTATAAGACATGGAAGACGTAAAATCAGGCACAACATTAAAATACGTGTTTAAAGCAGAAAAAATGTATCCTGTTAAGAATAGGTCTTAATTATGATAAAACACCACGTGCTTTGAAGACCCTTATATCTGATACAACCTTTAAAAAACAGCATCGCTTCATCTCTCCACCATCACATTTTTTTAAAAGAGACACAAAGTGTGTCTTGCTTATCCTATGTAACTACCACCATTTAATGACATTACTTACAGAAACAAAACAAATAGGACTGCAGTTTCCATATGCAAATGATGAGTATTTATTTTTTAGAACTAGAACAGGCTTAAGATGCTCTATAATGATGGGGAAAAAACACATACATATTCAAAGAAACAGTACTGACCTACTATCTGTACTTTTCTCAAGCTATTTTCAACAACTTCTGCACATTTGCATTTTATAAGCAAGAAAGGAATATTTCTCTACATTGCTTTATAAAAAAATAGGGTCTGACTTGGGTTTCTGTCTGTCTAGAAGCAAGCTTCACTGAACAAAACTTCAAAGTCTAATAATTCACAGCCTGTCTTTTGGCTTGTGGCAAGGACATGGCTTAGGTCAAACTCATACTCTCAGTGCTTTTTGGGGGGGGCTTATTAGTAAAGCTGTATCAAGAACCTATAGTTTAAAAAACAGGGTTAGAAGCAGTTCATTTCTTGTAAAGCTCAGAAATCCCTACACAGTCCTTACACACACATATGTGTCAGTTAGTGCAAATCCATACTAAGCAGAAGCAGCAAGGTGATGTTTCCCTGGTTATATTTAGATGTTCCTTCTAAAAGTCTGCTTTCAAATTGTTCCCTTTAAAAAAAAATACTGTACTGAAGAATGTATCTTTATCAAGCATGCTAATCATTCTGTGATTCCTTTCAGCACCTTTTAAATAATCTTAACATTATTATGGTCTGCTTTATATTATATTATGTCTTCCCAGCACTAACCTGCAAGCTCACATTACAGAGCTAGGAAAGTAAAACCTTTTAGACAGCAACATGAATGGACTGAAGTCCAGTTTGGTAATCACTCTAATCATAGAAGTACAACTGGAGTCAAACATAGTCCCCACACAGAACAGCAAAGGAACAGGCTATCAGAAGTATCACAGCTGATTACTTTCAACTTAAGTAATTTAGGTTCTTATCAACTAACAGAATGCCTATGTGCAAATAGCATGATACAAAGAATAATCCTAGTGCTGATGCAGGATGAAATTCTGAGTAACATTTTTTAAAAGTATATAAATAAAAAACAAACAAGCAGCATAAATCCAGTGAGTAAATAAATCCATAAATGAAACAATGAACTAAGTATACAAATGCAGAATCCAAAATTGCCTTATCCATAGTCATAAAAAACTCCGCTGTATTTAAAAGTAGGTCATAATATACAAGAAGAGAAAAAGAAAACCAAAATCACAGTACTAGAAAACTTCAACATAGACAAGAAAAGTGCAAACTGTTTTTCACTTGACAATCGTATTTGTAACAGTGTCACCACTCCATGAGTCAAAGACATCTAAAATACATTATGGAGCTCAGTTAAATAGGAGAATGTAACTAATTGAGAGTAAAACTGAAAGATTAAAAACATGTAAGAAAGATAAGATTAATTTTCATACCATATATGTAACACAAACAGAATGATGATACACAAAATTGGGAAGACATATCAGAATGCAGAAGTAGGGTTATTATAACATGCTGAATAAAATTTAAAAAAAAAAAAAGAGCACAAGTGGATAAATATGAATTGTGGATAAATACGAATTATGGATAAATATGAAAAAAAGTCAGAACTGTAAAGTAAGCATGACATTTTAACACAATTAAGTATTATTTAAGTATTATTAAAGTATTTAAGTATTTAATACAATTAAGTATTATTGAAATATTGGGGAATAAGACTAGACTTCTGTAACACTGCTTTAAAATCAGATTGGTATGGTGAAGAAGAAAATGAAACCTGCAAGACATTCATTGCAAGATGAACTCTGTTCTATTATTTACATCTGAAAGTATGTTTGATTCCCTTGCCACCATGAGGATTCAACACCTAATTTAAATAAAGGTATTAATTATAAACATAATTCTTATTCACTTATTTCCAAAGTCAGGTGGGATGTTCAGACTCTTACAGGGCCTATCCATAATCATGTCCTACCCCTACTTACCTCTGACCCTCAAATTGCAGTCACAGACTGGACAAAACATTACCAGAGCTCTGTATTCAAGATATGCTTCTCTGTAGCCAAAACTTCATATGCTAGGTGATGACACAAAAATCTGAGAGAATGGACCTATGAGTGACCATTTTCCTTATTAAAATCCTTTAATATCTCTAAGACAGAACAGCAGTTCAAGAAGTCAGTGATTCATTGGCAGAACCTCGGCTTATTATGTAGTTTACATAATGTTATAAACGGCAAAGGAAATAAAATGAGTATTTCAGAAGAAAAATAATTTAAAACCCCCCCTGGTGATATAAAATAAGCATAAATAAAAAGCTGTAATGATTCTGCAGTTACTGGTATCCTTTCTTCCTCTTTTGGGCACTAAACTACAAGAAATTACAAGAAATCAAATCAGCTGGTCTAAATCAGGAATGCAGGACGAAGTAGTCAGAACAATTATCATTGAGAAGAAATAGTCTTTCACATTGCAAATCCTATACAGAATACAATATTCATATAGATTATACAATTCTAAAATAAAAGGTGTATACTCTTTTTCTCCTTTAACAAGGAAAGGAGCAATCTGTAGGTTTTCCAAAGATGAAAGAGAACTCAGGAAGATGCAAAGAGTTCAAAAAGAAAAGGGTAAGATAGGTATTTAAAAAATACTTGACCTACCATCAAAATAAAGACAGTTGTGAAATAAAGAGGTACAAAGTAAGATTACAGAATATGTTACCAAAGCAATAAAAAAATGTTATTTTCACAGACTGTTCTTAGAAAAAGGTTAAGAAAGTTTTGCATTCTACTTTTAAACTCAAAAAGCAGAGAAAATGGCAATTTTTCCTCATATTACAGCCCAGTTCAAAATCTATGTGGAAAAAGACCCATTCATAAAGACCTCTTGCTCAGTTGGGATTTTCAATCTGTTTTTTTATTCTTATGTTTTAAATTTTCTTAAGTCAAGTAAGTCTTGCGTAGAATACTGTTTGTTGGGGTTTTTTTTGATATATATACATATTTAGCACCATTCCTTTCTTTCGTGCTTGTTGCAAATATGTTAGTTCTTATTTTTCTCCAAAATTACTCTAACTAGTCATATTGCACAGTTTTGCCCTTCCGCTGCAGCTGGGGAAGCATAGCGAAATGCTGCTTTAGTTAAAAAGTAAACCTTGTCAGTCCAGTATTCTAGTGGCACGGAAAATTCATTCTCATTTGAGACACCTTTTATACAAGACATAATTCTGGAAAACCGTGTGTGTATTTTTTTAGTTAAAAGGTAATGCATATGAATAAACAAGTCTTTTTTTCAAAACTATGTTTTTTCACAATTCTGCAGATTTTCCTTACTGCACATTTTCTTTAATGGCAGAAAAACCAATACACATGCTTAAATCCTGCAAAAAAAAAGATTTAGGTTTTTGTTGCTGTTGTTGTTGTTGTTGTTGTGTCCTACTTCTGGTCCCTCAGTGCTGTGAAGAGAGGTCATAATTTGGCAGCAAATAGCCTGCAAAGAGTTGTATTTTTCAGTGAGAAGTTCCATTTGAAAGTGCATACCAGAGTCAGGTCTTCCTTACCTGGCCATAAGTACAACAGAAGCAAACGGCTGCCAGTAACTGGGAGCTAGGCTGGCAAAATAAATCAGATCTGTCCAAACCTACAGCAACAGGTTAAATATACCCCAAAAGTCATGACTTTGAGCACCTCTGCAGTACACAGAACAGGTTGAGCTTGGAATATCCGTAAGAACCAGCCAGCTAAAATAAGGTCCCTAGCATCTATTAAGTAACTTCTCTCCAGTCAGTGCTATTGACTTGATGATTTGTAGCTTCAGAGAAATTATACTGGGAAACAGAAGATGAGGAAAACAGATATGTCTGTTTCATTTTTAAGTCAGAACTGAGGAAAGGTGAGGAGGGAAATTGTAGCGGATGCTAGAAAATTAAGTTCAAATTATTGTTCAAAAAAGATTTTTTTGTTCTAGGAAGCATTAAAATACATCAGCAGTCCAATGCTTATCTAATAAGGACAAGGGTAATTGGCCACCACCTGGTCCACATGAATAACCCTATTGATTTCAGTGGAACTACCCGCATGAATAAGCCAATTATAATTTAGCTCTTACTGAGCATTCACATATCATCCCTCTTAAGTCCTGTAATCTTTTCTGAAGCTCTTAAAAAATTGTCTACAACTACTCCTCTTAAATATTATCACAAGGTCCATATTTTCTATCTCCACGGTGTCTTTTTCTTTAAACTATTTTAATAATCTCTGATAAAACTATAGCTGTACCCTGAATAATGCATAAACAAATAGCGAGACAGTAAAGCTACTAATCTAGAATAGCTAAAAATGTTATCTTACTGCTTAGTGTAACATTTTGTTGTTTAACATGGCAGTTCCTTATCCTACCATTATGACAGTTTACAGTACATTAATTCTTGTTGTTATTTTATTTATACTGATTTTGCAATTTTCTTCCCATTGATTCTAGCACTGCTTATTCAAGTCATAACACAATTAGTTTTATTTAAAAATATTAACGTAGCATATAATTTATTCAAAAAATGTCTTCTTTCCTCAGTCTCCAGATGACAGGTGACTTTCCCCAAATTTTTTAAAAATGTCCAGTAAAGCATGTAATATAAAAATGGGACTCTCATGCTGTGTTACATAACATACACAGTTATGTCAAATGATTTTATCAGAAATACTATTACAGTAACTACCAAAGAAGCAATAATTAGGTGCTTAGTGTAAAGAGTTACCAACTTTTCAGTTAATGTTACAAAACTGCATTGTCTGCATTGTAAAATTTACATTATTACGTTCTTGAACTAGATTAACAACCCTGTGCCTGTGAAGATGGAGATACGCATTCTTCGCACAGCGCTTAGCAAGGAAGAAAGAAGGTCATTATAATTCTCTAAATTTTAGAGTTTCGACATCTCTGCTTATATTTGAAGACTTGTTAGCCACTGTATGTAGGAAAGCAGAAAATTCTGAATCAGGCTGAACTGGTAGAGAAAGAGTTTGTTTGGTGAAGACAGTGTTGTTTTTTTTTCATAAACCATACCCCTACTGTTACGTGAACATTTGACACACAAGCTAACAACTACAGTCCTACATTGTCATTAATTCTATCCAGAGACTATTATACAGTATTAAATTACATTAACATTATTGCAAGATTAAAGCCTGATTTACTATAAACGTATTATTAAGATTATATTGCCTTATCTTTCCTTGCAGTGTATCAGCATTTATTTTGTGTGAGTGGAAATATTCACTTCTAGGCATCAGGAATGATTTATTGGTAGCCAGAACTTCTTTTACAGTCCTGAAAAGAACAGCAAAAAACATTTCTAACAGAATGCTGCATAGGCCTTTATTTTGGAGTCTGAAATTAAAAATCTAAACCAGACCTACATAGCTGATGTATCTTATGTTCTTGGGTGGACAGGTAACAAATATTAATTAAGATTCCTAGACAGTTAGGTCTGGGCTTAAACCATGACATGTACCTATGCAACGAAGCGCTGTCTTATTTTGTCCGGGCTGCACCTGTTCTACAGGTAAAACAAGAATAACGCTTGTAGTTTCTAAACAGTGCTCATAATCATTTCACCTACTTGTGTGCATATGAACATATACATAACCAATCACTAACTGTAAGTGAAAAAGCTAAGTCCATTAAAGTTAACAGGCATTTCTGATATTAGCTTTACCAGACTTCTGATTTTACCAAAAGAGATCATCTCTTTAAAATGTAAAGTCAAGGCGGAAATCATGTACGATATTCCAGAGGCTTCTGCCTAGACAACATGAACTTCCAGGTAATGTATTAATATTTTGGGATATACTGTAAACTTTGTATACTCATTATATTGCTCAATTTAGGTTATATATTAGGTATAGCAAGTAGTAACTATTTTCATCCCTCTTTCCTTAGATGACTTTAAAAATGACACATGGGGATGAAACTTTTCCAAAAAACTGAGCAAAAATACCAAAATCTATAGTACAAACAGAAGCCTAAAAATATCCTTTCTGTTTCAAAATGAAATACAACATAAATGGTCTCAGAGCTGGAATCTAGGCATCATAAATATTATTTCATATAATAGCACAGCAAAAGTGTTGCTATTTTTCTGTTTATTTCACTAAGGGTTCATAATTGAATGTTCTTTAGAAACACGTCCAGCAGTCCTATGAATGCTGAACATTGGTGAGCTGTCAAACACAGAAAGAATCATCAGGAACAGAAATACTGTTAAAGAATCTGTTAATGAGATTTATGCATCTCCCATACAGTGTTCTACCTGTCCCCTTCAATGTCTAAATGAATTAGTATAAAAAAATTACATTTTGAACTTATTCTAGATAGATCTCACAATTCACATTTTATTTCACATTTGTATTAGAATTGTGTCAATTGTGTTACAAGAGTGTCACATCACATGCACTATTTTAAAAATAAAATCAGGAACACCTTAAAAGAAAGTTTTGCATGAGATATGGTTTATAAACAACTAAATAGAAACCAAACAGCCATATTTGCTTTTAGAAAAGAAAGTCTTTTTCTGTCATTATTCCTTCTCCTTTCAAGTAGCCCTCTTTCAGTTCTTTATCTATCCTTCCTACCAGTTTCCTTTCCCTTCACATCTGCAAAGAAATTTACCAAATCACCACTAGTACTGCCATTAATTACACAAAATAATATTTGTAACATCATATATTTTCTCAACTTTAAGAAAGTAAATTAATACAGCAAAGTTTAACTGCTTCTTAAAATATAAGAACCGCAATATGAACCCTGTAATAATTTAAAAGGCTTTCTGCACCACTGACCTTCCTGGGATTAGTTACTTGTATAGATACATAAAAATTCTGTCTGTATGTAAGTTTCTACTTTATATACTTAGTGGACACTTCAGGATGTGATTGAAAGCACTACAATTCCCAAACAGCCTTTCTCATCGACTACATAAGAAGCCTGGATTCATAAACTGGCTGCCTCTATTACTATCAGGAGAACCGGTAACCTCTCATCACTTCATTTTACATAAAATGTTCTGTATGACTGTGGGGTGAATCCACCTGGAGAACCATTCCAGCCATGAAATGAAACCAGTTTTTAAAAAGGAGGGAAAAAAAAAAAAAAGTGACCATGTCTCCTTGGCTGCCTGTCTACCTGCAGGGTTAAATGCCTACATTATATGCTACCACTGAACTACTGAGACCAGATCTACCTTCCAACTAAGCCAAAAAGCTCTATTCTGAAGAGAAAAACACTTGGTTGTCAAGGTCTGGAAATGACAATAGATGCATCTCATGTATTTCATTTGTCTGTTTTCACTTTGGATTAAGTGCAGTGCTGGTGCCTGTCTTCCAGCATAGTATCCTGTGGAAGGGATAGAGTCTATTCTTTCCAGTCCACCCTAATTCAAAGTGACCTAAACTGATCAGGAGGTTTGCTTCAGAAAGTGGACCTGTGGTCAGAACAAATATACTATCATAGACATAATCTAAATTCCTTTTATCTATGATTAAACTGACAATCTGTATTCACGGAAAAAAACCCTACAAACTACTATGGTTACTAGTAGTTACTAATTGCTAATTATTTACTAGTGGTACTAACTAGAGGTTAAGAACTATCACTATTAACAATGTAAAGACTGAATAACTTTTTGGACACACGCACTGATTATATTGGGTTTTAAGATGTATTAACACAGACATATTTTTCAAATATTTAAAAACTGAAGGCCTAAAAGGAATAAAAAGTAAACCGAAGCATCCTTTTCCTAGTTAAAGAAAGACAGCAGCATGTCCATAAATAAGAATTTTTGTGGTTTACTCGAAGTTTTCCCGTTATATCAGAAGTACTATGTCAGCCCTGTAAAGCAGTTTATTAGCCATAAAATATTTTTTGTATATTCACTCCTTAAAGGAAAATAATTTTGACTGAAGTACAGAAATAATTAATTTTTGTATTAAACCAAAATATTTCACTTGATTTTTAGACTTGTGTTTGCACAAAAATGGGAAATGAATTAATAAGATGTTTATGCAGATGTCTATTTTTTAGTAGAAAAAAAATACAGTTCTTGTTTAAAAGCCATAAAAGTGTTGGGTTCTTTTAATTAAGCGTATATGCTAATAAGCACATTAGCAGATTGCAGTAATACTAGAACATCACAAAGTAAAACCACCCATATTAAAAGCTTCTTCTTTACATAAAGAATGAGTTAGGTACAAATCTAGCTAAAGAACAAAAAAGCAAACAAAGGCTTAGAATAAAAGTGCTTCATCAGCTGCTTCTGCTGAAGATCCTTTCTGGCCTGTCTTTTAACAATAGCAATATTGCATGCAATAATGTGAAACCCAACATATTTCATCAAAATGAGACAGAGTCAGCTTTGAAATTAGTTCCTCTCACGACGTAGGGCTGACTGTGCTGCAAAAGATTAAGAAAAATGAGTGGGTCACATCACCAGTAAGTATCTATGCAGTAATTCTGGCACATGCCAAAGAAACAGCAGCACAACTGAAAAACTGTTATTTGCTATGTGAGCCACTAAAACTGGATCATGAAGGGATGAATAATCTGACAGGCCTTGTATAAATAACTAAAACAATCTGTAAGCTGAAAAATACAAAACTAGCCTGAAATTCTTAAAGTTGTCTATGAGATTTTGTCAGAGCTAGCTATCCAGCCTTCATAGGCAGCTTTGAAAATTTTCCTCTTTGCTTTCCCTGGCTTTCCTATTATTTAAGGAGGTAAAAATAACAGCTTTCTTACCTTAACTGTTTTACACATTTCATAAAAAACAGGGATAAGATAGCTTTCTTGTACAAATCTGTTAAATCCCATACAGTTCATTTCAGTAAGAAAGGTAGGCTGTTGCTGTCTGCTTTATGAAACAGAATGTACTGGGTGTAAAAGAGAGTGTACAATATGAGAAATACACTTACAGGAAGGAAGGTTGTGTACTGCTGCTCATTTGATCACCATACCAGTAAAAGCACTTCTATTTCCTGTGTGCTGTGGAGGTGTTTTCAAGTTATGAATCATTTTAAAATCCAATTGGTAAATCATAAAGCAAAGCGCAGGAAACCAATACAGAGTACAATTCAGTGAAAGGAGAGCTTTGGACAGCAGTTTTTATGTGAAATGACCGAGGCCAGAATCTTAGATCACAATAAATTATATTATCCTATTCTTTATCATATTTGCCATCAAGAAGATTTTCGTTTATTAGTATCAGTCAAGTCAGCCTTAAAACTGTTTGTGGTCTGAGTCAACGGATCAAAGCCACTTTCTTTAATAGCTCTTTTCTCACTCATTACATGCAAATTAAGGAATTAATTTGATCCTATCTAATCGGATCTTACCTAATTATCAGTTTAAACTGGCAATCAACATGGCAGACTCGGATTCCCTAGGAAGCAGGGAAGAATACCACCTACCAAAACAACGTGGAGAATAAAGGAAACAGACTCTAAATTCTAGAGGGAAAGTTCTGTGCTAGGAAGACAGTTACAGGTGTAAGTAATGCTTTTTCAGCAGCAGACCTTCTTAACTCTGGGGTGAGACACAGAAAAAAGAATCTAAGTACCGGGAAAGAGATGGGCTTCTCTCACCTCAGGGAACAATGTCAAAAGTTACGGAAGACTGTGAATAAACCTAAAATATCTTAATTTTCCTTAGGAAACTGATACTGCAAACATGAAAACAATTATTCAGTTCTGGCAACATTCTTTTTTTTTTTTAGAAATCTCATTTAACTGAGAACTTACCCTTGTCCCTAATCCTTTCTGAGCCTTATTATTTCCACACTCAGTTGGTACTGATACAGAGGTATTAATCTGAAGATCCTTGCAGATTTAAGCACTGTTGAAGAATTTTTAAAGCTATTTGATAAAGCTTTAGATAACTAGACCCAGAGATAGATGAGGAGAAAATGTTTTTATCATTTGGGACAACAGCTATACACTGCTGGACTTTCTGGATGGACTAACAAAAAAATCTGCTGAGTACAAGCAGCCACAGAAACAGAAAAAACTGAAGTCAAGGAAATACTAAGATCCTTAGAATACATTGCTCAGACAAAGCAACCTTACCGATTCTTTCTGCAAATCTTACTAGGATCATGTTCAAATTCTAGAATAATATGTAACAAATTTATATCAGGAAGTATGAAAAGTATTTGTGTTGGATTTGCATGGCAAGGTTTTGATACAGTGAAGATATACATTTAATTAATGTAATTTATCTGTAATCAACAAATTATTTTTTAATTTGTATTTAAATCATACATGTACCTTTAATTCATTATATCACAGATGTGTACACTTAGGCATGTCACATGGCTTACCAACACAAACATTTGAAAAATATGGGAAGTTAAAGTTTCAGAACTACCAACCAACATAAATCATTTTCCTGATACCCCAAGACTCTTTCCTGTTATGTATCTTTAAGAAATTAAGTTCGCACATCATGTATGCTTGGTGTGTGCTAATTGAAGAAATAATTATAGCCTACGTATAAAGGATGGGTAATTTCTCTTTCAATGTAACATACTATCAATGATAGGTTTTCATTGTAGTTTGTAGGTGTCTGACGTCATGTCTGCTATCTCTTATTACAATGAACTGGGCATAAATGCATGCTTGCTGCTTTTATGGTTTTCTATTTCAACCATTTTTAGTGTTACGTTCATATGCAGGTGTATAATACATTTTGCGTGCAATTTACCTATGCTTGGAAAAAGGCGAAAGTTCTAATATGACACTACTGACGTTATATGACACTTTACATTTCTCAGTGTAAAATTTCTCTCATGTAATTATGACTCTTTTTCCTATTTAATGCTATTCAAAATTTTCCATTAATTTTTTTTTTAAAATTTAATGGAAATTAAAGGTAATTTAATGGACAGGTAAATTGAAATGTCAGCTTTTCCTGTATCTAGGAGCTCAAAATAGAAATATGAAGAAATGTAGGGTTACGTGTTTATTTAAATTTCAACCACACTTTTCTCAACTACATCTCTAGTCAGACAGTTTGTAAATAATGTCATTGCATCAACTTGTTCATATTTGTTGATAACACTAAACTAATCTAAATGTGCTCCGAAACAGCTGTGAAACACTCTGGAATAATCCTACCTCTTGTCAATTTTGTATTTTCATTGGCAAGAGCATTTTCAAAAGCACATCATCATATTATGATCCAGCAAATAATGCCCCACACAAGCATTCTGTCCATTTTGGGACCAATACCTTCCAAATACATGTGCCGCTCTTTTAAGGGAATGAGGAGGGTAAAGCAGGTGTATTTAGAAGTAAAGCTAAATGACTCACCTTCAACTTTAGAACCAGCTTTAAGGTATCAAACTCCCACTCTATATATCTGATGTGGGAGTAACTTTAGAATCAGACTACTATACTAGGATGCAAATAAATTGATTTGCATGTAATCCTTTGTCCTGGGTTCAGCTGCAGCAGTAATTTTTCTCCTTCTTAGTAGCTGGTGCAGTGCTGTGGTTTTGACTTTCAGTCAGGGAACAACGCTGATAACACCAATGTTTTTAGTTGTTGCTAAGTAATATTTACTGTGACCAAGGACTTTCTCAGTCTCATGCTCTGCCAGGGAGGAGGGGAAGCTGGAAGGAAGCAGAGACAGGACACCTGACCCCAACTGGCCAAAGGGGTATTCCATACCACAGCACATCATGCCCAGTATATAAACTGGGGAGAGTTACCCGGAAGGCCCAGATTGCTGCTCAGGTCGGGTGGGGTATTGGTTGGCGGGTGGTGAGCGGTTGTGTCCTCTCCCCTTGTTATTTCCCTTATCATTATTATTGTTAGTGGTAGCAGTAGTAGGTTTGTATTATACTTTAATTACTTGATTGTTCTTATCTCAACCCGTGGGAGTTACATTCCTCCAATTCTTCTCCCCATCCTTCCAGGAGCAGGGGAATGAAGAAACGGGGACAGTGAGCGAGCGGCTATGTGGTTCTGAATTACCGGCTGGGCTTAAACCACGACATCCTTGTAAATGAAAATGTGCCTATCATACCGATTAGCTGTGTACTCAGATGTTTAGACACTAGTGTCCTAAATGAATGTATAAACCCAAATGTTTCTCAATTAAATTTTTTAATATTTTACTACTACCAAATAATAAGAAATCACTAGAATTTCTAACTACATTACAGCCAACAGATGGTATTATTTGTTAGAGGGCTGCAGTTATGTCTTGGGTTTACAAAGCAACTGTGAAAGTTTAGCAGATGTTTTCCAGCTTAATATTTGTCCAACTTCTGGGAAGTATTTTTATACATAAAATAATGACATGATAAAAGCATATAACAGATTTATGATAGACAGCATTGATATAAAAAGTAGATAATTATTAAATATCAAGGAACTGAAAGTTTTTAAGAATTTAATACAATTATTTAAGGAACTGTGCTTAGGAAAATCATCCACTGATAAGTTGCTATTATCTGAAATTTAATTAAAATTAATTAGTAAGCTAAAATTTATCTAGATGTAATTATTTTTTCAGGGTTACTGAGTAATTTTCTTATATTAAATAGACAAACAAACCAACAGCCATACCCCAGCCCCGCTCTCAACCTTTAAACGAACCAAGATAACATCAGTCTATTCTGTTTTCAGAGGGCTCATTCTAATGTCTATCACCAATTCTATAAATGCAACATTACCAGCACAAATGGGGTCTAACCACTTTCCACTAAATACAAAGGAGTATTTTCCCTTTTGGTGTCCTATTTTCAGCTGGGATAGGGTTAACTTTCTTCCCAGTACCTGTGTTTTGGATTTAGGATGAGAATAATGTTAATAACACACTGATGTGGCTAAGCAGTGTATATACTGTGACAAAGACTTTTCACCTTCTTACACCACTCTCCTGGCAAGTAGGCTTTGGGGCACAAAAAACTGGGAGGAGACACAGCCAGGACTACTGACCCCAAATGGTCAAAGGGATATTCCATATCATGATGTTGATAGATGGACCACTCAGTGGATAAAGAACTGGCTGGATGGACACGTGCAAAGAGTTGTGGTCAATGGCTCAATGTCCATTTGGAAAACAGTAATGAGTGGTGTCCCTCAGGGATTGGTGTTGGGACCTGTCTTGTTCAACATCTCTGTCGGTGACATGGACAGTGGGATTGATGAGCCTTCAGCAATTTTGCTGATGACAACAAGCTATGTGGTTCGGCTGATACACTGGAGGGAAAGGAAGCCATCCAGAGGGACCTGGACACGCTCGTGAGGTGGGCTGATGCCAACATTATGAAGTTTAACCAAGACAAGTGCAAGGTCCTACACCTGTGTCAGGGCAACCCCAGGCACAGCTATAGGTTGGGTGGAGAAAAGATTCAAAGCAGCCCTGCGGAGGAGGACTTGGGGGTGGTGGTTGATGAGAAACTTAACATGAGCTGGCTTCAGTGTGCACTTGCAGCCCAGAAAGCCAACTGTATCCTGGGGTGCACCAGAAGTGTGACCAGCAGGTCGAAGGAGGTGATCCTGCCCGTCTACTCTGCTCTTGTGAGACCTCACTTGGAGTATTGTGTCCAGTTCTGGTGTCCTCAACATAAGGACATGGAGATGTGGGATCAAGTCCAGAGGAGGGCCACGAGGATGATAAGGGGGCTGGAGCACCTCCCTTATGAAGACAGGCTGAGAAAGTTGGAGCTGTTCAGCCTGGAGAAGAGATGGCTGCGTGGAGACCTCATAGCAGCCTTTCAGTATCTGAAGGGGGCCTATAAGGATGCTGGGCCAGGACTCTTCATTAGGGACTGTAGTGGTAGGACAAGGGGTAACAGGTTCAAACTTAAACATGATAAGTTTAGGTTAGATATAAGGAAGATGTTCTTTACTCTGAGGATGGTGAGGCACAGGAATGGGCTGCCCAGGGAAGTTGTGAATGCTTCATCCCTGGTGGTGTTCAAGGCCAGGTTGAACAGAGCCTTGGGCAACACGGTGTAATGCGAGGTGTCCCTGCCCATGGCAGGGGGCTTGGAACTAGATTATCTTAAGGTCCTTTCCAACCCTAACTATTCTATGATTCTGTGTCATGTTCAGTATATAAACTAGGGAAAAGCCGGCCAGACACCCCTGCTCATTATTTGGCTGGGCATTGGTGAACAGGTGATGGGGAACTGCATTGTGTGTCACTTGTTTTGTATATTCTAAATATTTTAACATTATTATTTTTACTCTAATTTCCTTTCTGTCTTGTTAAACTGTCTTTATTTCAGCCCATGAATTTTACCTTCCCTTCCCTAATTCTCTCCCCCATCTTACTGGGGGTGTTGGGAGTGAGCAAGTGTGGTGTGTAGTGTTTGAGCCTGACGGGTTAAACCATGACACTTGGTTAGTCCTTTCCTTCTTTGTATAGACAGCAGACTCACACACTTTGTCATTCTTGTGAGACAGAAATGTCACTTCTATCCATGTGCCTCAAGAGAATAAAATAATACGTAGCCTTTATAATATTTTGGTCTCAAAGCATTTTCCAAATATGAACAAACATATACATACATACATATATAAAAAAACACAGAATCTTTTTCTCAGAAATAGAAGAAAACTCAGCATTCTGTCAGGTTAAAGGAAAAAAAAAAAAAGAAAAAAAGACACAATTGAAACTGTGTGTTTAACTTTATGCCTTTCTCTCGCCAGTGAACAGACAGCTGGATTCTGATTTTCTTATACTTAGATAATGATACTTGACTCCAGAAGGGATTGCTAGGATTACATTCTCTTTTGTGAGAGAGGTTTTCAGACTTTGAAGTTGAACTGAATGCTGACAAGGTGTGCAATTTTGTCTAGTTCTAGGAAGACTATATTAGCCAGTTGAAATTTTTCTGGTTTTCTGCACGACCAAAGTGTTTGTTACAGGATATTCAGTCTATGCAGAAGAGCTGTTGTGCTGTTGTGTATGTTTACAAGCATGAATCTATCTCTCAGTATTAGTCCGCATATCGGTTGGTTCATGCACTCACTTGTTTTTATATTTGACGTCAGTTCTTTTTCATACAAATTCTTTTTCTGAAGAACACCAATACAGAAAAGACCTAGTACAGCATCAAATTCATTAATGATTTTATTAAGTCAGCTAGTAATCAGGTACAATTCATCAACTGTACATACCTTTCTGCTCTATTTTTGCTAAATGCATCTTCTCTAGAATTTAAATTATGACAAAAAAGTGGCTGACTAATCTGAATTTCTCAATTTATTCATGTTCAATAAAAGCTATTCACCAGCTTAAATCCACCTGTGAGTTCAAATCTAATTTAAATCACCTGGGAGTAAACAAAATTGCTCTTCTTCCCCAGCAAATCAGCTGTGGATAAAATCAAGCACATTTCCAAGGAGCTCAAGAGTCTGAAACCTCTGTTTCTACCAACAGATTTTACTGAATGATTTAACGATTAGAAAGAAGCACTCTGAGTGCATTTTAGAGTCAATATTTTCATCCACGATTAAGGAGAATAGAAGAAAAAATACTGGTAAAATTTTATTTGGAGGATATAAATAGACTTTTCACTAGTGCCAGTATTAATCAAACATTCACTGTAAGCAAATTTTAGATTGTATCGCCACATTTGCTTGACTGTTTTTCAGTATCTTTATCATCTTCTATTTTCCTTCAATTTACAGACATGGCCAAAACTTTCCATTGGAAAAATGAGACAATTGAAGCTACTGAAGAAGCCAGGTGAAGTGTGACGTCTTGGCTATAAAATATACGATTCAAAATAATGTTTAGCTAGCTAAATTAAATCCTGGTTTCCCTGAGATCAGTTCAATTCTAACAAGATAGTTCTGTTTAAAACCCCAGCAAAAGGTTCTGGTCAATCATAAGGACTCTTGGATTGGGATAGCCACTGTCAGGACCCTTTTCAGGAGTTAAGCTGCCTATGCTTAAAGCCGTATCTGATACAGTGCAACACTCTAAACTGAACGCTGGCTGCTGGGAAATTGCTATGTGTGAGAGAGGCCGGAGGTGCTCCCTCACCATTTGGGAGCTGCTTTCAAGCTCAGACCCCTATTCTTGGACCTTGCCCAAGCTACACTGCAGCTGTGCCAGATCACGTGCTCTGTGAATGTGGATGTCAACCTGCTGACTTGCCTTTGAGGCTTGACTTTGAACCTACTCTGGCATTATAGAATTGATTGGCAGCCCCTGGTCTCTTCACTACTACCATCAGACCTGCATTGCTCGTCTCTCTTGGATGTTGTGGGACTCTGCCCCTGGCCTCACAGGCATTGCCCTTCTGTCACCAATTGCTCCAGGCTTGCCTTCATTTCTGTAACAGCCATTCTTGCTGCTCACTCATAACAGCGAATATATAGTAGATTGTTAGGTTATGACTAATGTGTTTTTAGATAAAGTATGGTAATGAGATAT
This sequence comes from Nestor notabilis, assembly GCF_000696875.1. NCBI lineage: Eukaryota > Metazoa > Chordata > Aves > Psittaciformes > Psittacidae > Nestor > Nestor notabilis. The sequence goes on from NW_009928772.1 coordinate 24,466, forward strand.
TTTCTGGCATGGAGTGAGAATTTGTGCAGCAAGAATCACTCCATCTTATCTGTTGTATACAGTTCTGTATGTTTTGCCATAGGCAATGGGTGCTAACTAGAAATCTCCATTTAACACATTAGCACATGAACTGCTGCTGAACATTAGTGAATTTCAGGAGACTTTCATATGTATCCACACTCCTCCTTAAATGACCAAGGTGTCATGTAATATCCTTTATTATCTGGAAGGTTGTATCTGGTTCAGAGTAACAGTTAAATAGCATTTTTCTTTGCTGTGTAGTCATACACTTTTATCAGAAACACAATACACTGTGCTGTACAGCAAAAGATGACCTAACAATTGTGGCAGCTATAGCCTCTGTCTCAAACAGGGCAATGACTCAAGAAAGGAACAGGCTATAATAGGATGTACTACTAAGAAGATTATACAAAAAATAGTACAAAATGAAGATTTCCTGTATTTTTTTACCTTTTATAAAATCCTCCTGCTTGGAAACTCTTTGAACAAAAGATGACACCTGTGATATTAAGTGAGATAAAGAGATGTTTCTGATGCTGTTCGTACTACTGTAGCTCTTAAGGATTACAGTGAAGATCTCAAATTGATATGCACTAAGTAAATGCTCAGAGGTACTGACTTTTATACTGGAAAACAAAAGACAGGAAGGGAAGGAGCAGCAGAGACAAACACAGCAATGTATCAGGTAAATGGCACAACTAGGATCAGAATCCATGTGATGTAAGTATAGCTGGTGAAGAATTTAGGTAAAACATTTTCTTTCATCCAAAAATGCTCAATGTCACTGAAAATGAAAACTTTATCAGAAACATGTTTTGCAGATAGTGAACTGGAGAATATACAATTTCATGGTACTACTGTGGTCAATGAAAGAGATCTAACTACCCACTGTGGACATGAGATAGATAGTTTAGCCCTGCTCACTTCTAAGCTAGGTTCTTGGTTTTGCTCCAGGTGGGAGCAACCTGAAATTCGATTGCCTATATCTCAGTCACTCTTCAAGTTCTACCATAAGCAAAGACTTTCTGAAATACCACTGTGAACTATGTTTATCAGAAATCACCTAGGGAGATATGGTAAGTCAGACAGATATATTTTGCGTATTTAAAATAACACCAAATAACAAGTACCACTTACTCAAGTTCGTAGTTGAGTAAATAGCAGGAGCTTTGGAATAGAATCATATAAATTTATCAAAATCAAGTAATAAAAGTATGCACATCATTAATAATGTCTGCACATGTATCTATGTATATGCATCAGTGTCATTTTAATGACTGAATTTGGAAGAATTTTTAGCATCTAATTTATGCTACACCATTTATTCTGCTTATTTACTTGAGTGTTTTAATGATAAATTTAAATAGAACCTAAATATTTATTAAGCTCTGTAAATTATCTCACTAATAACCTTAGAAAGAAGCCAATTCTCAAAGATGTTTAACTCTCCTAAGATCAGACACTCAGAAAAAAAAATAGAAATATTTTTTTTAACCTGAAGAATGGTAACTTTTTTCAGCTATGTGCAAAGGAATAACTAGTACCTGTGCAGTTTTTCATCTGAATTTTACGTCATTTTTAGGTTAAACTTGCTACTTCTATGCCTGACATTGATGTCAATCAAATAGTAAACTACTTCTTAGCTTTCTTCAAAATTACTGAAATTATGGTCGTGAAAAAGCTTTTGCTTTGGTCAAAAGCTGATGGGTATTCTGAATTTTGCTGGTAATTTCCTTATTAAGGTTATCTTCAGTTATGTTTCCTTGGTATATCTGTTTGATAAGTACTGGAATACTGGAGTTACTAGAGTTAATGAATAAAATACTTAGTTATCTTGTGACAATATTTTTATATATATTAGAAATCCTTTCATTTTTCTTCCCAAGCAGCCCACATGCACTAAACATGAAATCAATGGATTTTTTAATGAGTCCTCTTTTTCCCTATTCATTACTATTTTGTGGAAAAATATTTCCAATTCATATCTGATTTACCGGCTGGTTTATTTTTCTTTTAAATACATCTATTTACAGGTGAAGACCTGGCTTGAGAGACCCACTGGTGTGCACAGCATATATTTAGTTTAACAGGCAGCTACAATCTCTCTTCAGGTTCTATGGATATGACTAAAAATCAATTAATTTATGCTTTTGGATTTTATAAATACAATACACTTCAGTTGGTAAGCAGAGATACTTTCCCTTAAATCCATCACTCTGAAAATACTCACACAAATCATGTCAAACCTTAATACTCTAAATTGCATTACACTCTGTCCCCCCCAAAAAAATGTCATAAAGCAGAAATAGCCTGAAATAGAAATGTGGAGTTCAGCCACCTTAGTAATGTATCTATTTATCTATGTGCTTACTATTTATCTATGTGTTTGCTGCTTCTGTGGACGAGTATTCACAAAGAACACCAATGCAACTATATTATTTTTCTCTCCAATGATAATAGAGTTATGTATTTATCTCTTTGTAAAATCAAATTAATACCTTAGGCAAAAGTTCATTTGTTTAAATCACCAATGCATGGCTTCAACTTCTATTATCTCTTCATCATCTAATGCAAATATGTTAGTGTCAGGGAAGAGCAAGCATGTCTGCTCCCTAAAGACAGGTAATGGAATGGGTATTTCTGATCTTGAACAGCCTAATTTGAACAAGTAAAGGTGTTCAGCTATTTCACTTCAACTGATTGTCTCAGACCTAAAAGTTGCCCTGCGTATTGTCCTCTAAGAGTAGAAAGCGGATGTAGATGGAAGTCTCTTCTGTTACGAGCTGCACTGTAAAGATAGGTGTCCCTTAATTCCCCTTTCTCCAAAATCTCTGTTTCTGACTTATAGCCATGAAAGAGCTAAGAGGACACTTCTTTTGGCATACATGAAACAAGAGGAATTTGGAGAAAGATTATGAAATAATCAACTGAACTGTTAATTTATGTGGATGTTTACTGCAGATTGTACTAGTCAGGAAAGCTTCCAAGCACAACTTTTAGAGGAATGCATATTTTTAAGCAGGTGGATTGATTCCTAATCCTGGCTGTAACATGTACACTGTATGCATTTTTGTCTACACAGCAACAGAGAGCTAAAAAAAACCCAAACCAAATGCAACCAAACGCAAACCCAAACCCAAAATCAAAAAAAAAATGAAACAAAAAAAACCCCACAAAAAAACCAACCAACCAATAAAAACCCCAACAAAAACAAAAAACAACCACCAACGCATTGTTGAAGAAAATTTGATTTGGACTGTTATATCCAGATGGATAAATTTCCTTCCACCCCACCCACAGGGAATTTATGTTATCATTTGATGGTTCCAAAAATCTTAAAATCAAAATAGGGTTTTATTTCAGGGAATTTATTAGTTAAGAAAATTATTATCTTGCTACCTACTGTCAGTTTTAAGGTAGTTGTTTGGAGAAGACCACAGAATGGAGTATTCTATATTTATTATAATGTCTGTTATTTGTACTATCACATGCTGCTCCATCTACATCCCACTGTCTTGGTAGTACAAGTCTATTGTGACCTACTCATAAGTAATTGTATTCACTTTTTACCTGCAGTGCATTTGATTACTAAGCTTCTTTTTAGCAACTTCTGTAGATGAAAACACGAATTTTCAACTGAATGTTGTGTTTTGTGTAACTATAAACAGCAGCATATAAAACCTTTATGCTGGAAAAGTAGTAGCTAAAGAATAACAAAAATTACTACTAAATGCCACTCCAATGAATATTTTATACTAAGAATAAAGACGTCTACTCTCAATAAAGTAGGGATGTTTCAACTTTACTTCAAAGGGTAAACTCCTTTAAGTTTCACCAATCTACATCCATAATACATTCAACAGAATACACCCATGTAGCTGATCTGATGTTCATTGCACAAGCAAAGTATACGCTTTATGAAATGACTGGGCTTATCACACTGCTCACACAGGAAGATTATTCAATTTATTTTTGAGCACAGTACCTGCTGTGATATATTTTAAATATAAGATTGCAGTGATCATTCACTGCTGCTTCCCAAGGTACTTCTCTGTTAACTACAATGCATTCTACTAAGGAGAGGTCATTAATAAAAAGAAAATAAAAGACCTGGTATTTTTTTCATTACTGATACCTTTCCAAAAAACCTTGAGGGCCTATGTGTGCTTCCATTTTCTCTCCTTTCAGTGAATATTCTAAACTATACTTTAGATGTCTAAGCTATGCACACACAGAAGTAGTACAGAAGTATATTTGTTGTATGGTTTTCATTAAGTACTTTATGTCTTTTATAACATGAAGCGTATATCAGAGCAAAGCAGAATACTAACTTTTAGGTAAAACGGGTTTCCACTTTTAACATGGGTTTATTGTTTACTGTATATTTAGCAGTAAATACATGCATTTAAGCCTTTATGTGCCCTATCCCTGAAAGAGTTCAAGGCCAGGTTGGATAGAGCTTTGAGCAACGTGGTCTACTGGAAGGTGACCCTGTGCATGGCAGGGAGGTTCGAACTAGCTGATAGGTAAGGTCTCTTCCAACCTGAATCATTCTATGATTCTATGATTTATTGCCTTTTGCTCTCTGCCTTGTGCTATCAGTCCCAGCAGGAGACCTTCCTATTTTTCTCTACCTGCTGGCAGATTACCTTGCTGTACTAATAATCTTTTGCGTATGCTCTTTGCTGGGCTTTGTGGTGAACCAATCAAGGCACTGATGTGGACTAAGAATCATCTGACAAAAAGAAGGGAGGAAAGGCTAAGATGCTTCTGTGATGCTGCCACTGAAAAAAATGCACATCTGTTGATTCCTGGAATAGCAGAAGACAGTGAAGCTTAGCAGAGATAAAGAACCATGGGCAAAACTGCCATTTTAAACAGCTTCATTCAGAGAAGAAATGGAAATAAATGTACAAATGAAAAAGAAAGAAAACATATTCTGCACGGTAGTGTGAAGCATAAAAAGCACATTATTTTGAATAGAACTTTATGATGCATTTTTATGCTGACTACAAAATCTGTCTAAAGCACACATAAAACTAAACTATGAACTGCTTGTTATTTTTCCAACAATTTCTTGGAAATTAAACTTATTGCTAACCGCAGTTATATTAGATATTTTCCTGTATTGGTGGAAAATAACACTAAACAAAGATTTTTCTTTGAAGAAAATAACGAACAGTAATACTATTTTAATGTGTGTCTCCTACTAAGTAATTGCTGCTATTGTTCTTTTCCCAGGGACCATGGTTGCAGTTTGTTTAAACTCCTCTATGAGTAGGTTGCTGCTGAAAGCAGTGGTCTTGGCCCGTGTTGCCTTCTGTCCTAGTTACTTGTTCCCATTTCTGTATGGCAAGTTGATCTAACTGGAACCTTCTTTTGTTGGTGTTGCTATTGTCAACAGAAGGGACATGGATGGAATGTGGAGTGTGGAATAGAGTAGTAATTTTAACTGTTCTTTGTGATAGCTTCCAGAGCTAGAACATCTAAAAGTCAAACTTGAAAATCTGCATGAAATTACACTGTATTGCATATACTCACTCACAGTTATACATATTTCCTTTGAAGATGGTTACATACATGTGTTTGTAATATACCTATTCAGCTTAGACTATGTGAATGAGATTTGAGCTTTGCTCAGCATTTACCAAACTCTATAGTAAAAATAATCCACAACCTTTTAAATTAAACATCAAAACTTAATGATGAAAACATCTAAAGGAATAGATTAATTACAGTATGATGGTATTTAACTCAGATCAATATAAAAGTCTATCAAACAAACAAAAGCTACAAAGATGAAAAGCTCCAAGGGTTCAAATCTTCGGAAGTGTGTGGGGAAGTTTAGCATAAGTAATGCTTTTTTATACATTGCCATAAAGCTGAAAAAAAACCTGCAATGAGAAGATCTTAATCTGTGGACAATCAGAGAAGTTGAGGCCAACTAATTTAAGAGTAACATTCTGCATAGTTAAAGTAGGGGATGTATAGGTTAGGGGACGTACTCTGAAATTTTCATTTTTATGTCTCTTTCCTGAAAGGTTTCTCTTTTTATTTTCTGCTTCAGTTTAACTTTGGTATTCCCTATTCTGCTTTAGTGGATGTATAGGTTAGGGGACGTACTCTGAGATTTTCATTATTATGTCTCTTTCCTGAAAGGTTTCTCTTTTTATTTTCTACTTGTGTTTAACTTTCTGCTCAAGATTGGATTCTAAATAACAAGATAATTCTGGAATATTCTTAATTAAAATTTAAGTCAGTCATGTAAAATACACTGGTTTTCTTTTTGACTCCTCAGTTCATAGAGAACCCCCCCACCTCTTATTTGAATTTTTTTTTTCCAGTTTATCATATCAAGCAACCCATACAACTTGTGTCGCACCATTGCAAATACCTCCAGCTATCTTCTCATCTTTACAAGTGTGGTACAATACTCAGCCAATGCTCTTGAAGCAACTACCATTTCAAGCTTTACTTTGGAGTATTGCCACAACAGAGTGATGATGTCACATTTGATATTTTATGTTCTGTTACTGAGATACAAAACAATATAATGTAAATTCAGCACAGCAGTCAAAGAAATACCACCGGTGTGTCTATATTTCTGAAATTTTATAGTAGAATATTAACTGAAGACAAAAAGTTGTTGATGAGTTAGTTGGGATTTTACTCCATGTATAGTAAAACATCTACAGTATTGTTAAACCTTGTTGATCATTGTTTCTTTGATGTCTGTAGTAAACTGTTGTTTTGTGGCCATTCATATTTCCACCATCTCAAGCTAGATTAATGATTATTAACCTAATTAACCAACATGTTAATCTAATCAACTCAGTGACTCAAACTAAAACCCACTACCTTTATGTATGCACCATTTTAGAAATGTTATACAAGCTTTTCCCCAGCTTTTCAGTTATAATAGCTGCTGCTAAACACATTATCAAAGAATCATTAGATTCTTACTAGTTATATTCAAAAAGAATAATTAATGTCTAAATATGAGATACAATTTGAAATGTCCACCTATTCTGTAGAGTCTGTGACCTTTCTTAGGCAGAAGAGAACACGTAAGTGTCAGTAAGACAATTTCACTTTCAAATTAAAACCTGGAATTCTAAAATCAAAATTAGCCCAGACCTATGTGTATGTGTAGGCACTCATGTGCATATACATGCATAAGTGTTCACATATATACTTACATTTCTGCAATGAGATGGTAAAACCTATTTTTATCTATTAAAAAAGTTTTAAAAAATTACTTTGAAATAATATGTCAGGCTAAACTACATTCTATAATGATATTTTTTGACTTTATGTTCTCTGAGGAAAGGGGAATGAATACTTAAATTGTAACAAGAAGATATTTACAAGTATTTTCAACATACCAGATACTTACAAGCAGCAGTACTATACCTAAGAGATTTCAGAATAGTAATATACCAATCTCTCCTTTATGGCACTATAGCATCAAAATGGAGTGTAGTTATTTTCTCTTTCTTATAAGAAAAATTAATCAGAATTATACATTTCCATACCAACATAGCAACCTTTGGTGGGTTTGGGAAACAGTAACAGGTAAGTTTGAATGATACCAATGAACTATGGCTTGGTCTTTACCTTAGAGGAAACAGTTAAACTGTAACTATCCCCTAAAATGCAAGCATCCATGTTAACTAATTCACCTTTGGCAAGAAATTAGAAATGATTTAGCTACAGGTGTGAACTAGACCAAAATATAGCTGGCCATGTAAACCATGTTTCTGCTTGGTATCTTTAGTAGGTTAAGAGTTGGAAAAGATATTCTAGTAATTCAGTATCATTAAGGACATGCAAACCAAGACAACAGAGTGAATGTGGAGTTATGTCGTCTCTAGAACTAATTGTTCTATCAAGTGTCTGCTACCAGTCTGTAATCCACTGTGAGAAATTTAAAATTTCAGTTTCAAGATAATGCATTGCTACTGTCATTTATGCCTGAGTCAGGTCTACTCATGAAAATAGTACTGGTCCTTGAAAAATAGGAAAGTTCCCACTCAAACAGGAAAAAATATTAAAAAGATAAATACAGAAAAAGGTTGAGTAAAAACCTAGGAAGCTGACATAGATAAAAATAAACAGAGATAATATTTCTCTGTAGAAATAAGTTACCCAACAATGGTATGTTACAAGATTCATATATCTACAAAACTTGTCTTCTGAAACCTCTCAGCAGTTGAGGAATCTGGCTACGTTATTTTTTGAAAAAGCAGAATGGTGAGTGATGAGGTTTTCTCAAAATTCCATTTACCTTTTACTCTGCTATCTTACTGAACTTCAGAAAAAATCATCTACATGGTTAGTTACTCCGTACTGTAATTGTGCACTGTGCAATTAAAGCACTGTAATGACATTTTCTATGTATTTTACATGATGAAAAATTTTAAATCGTACTTTTATTATTTTTCTCCTTATTTACGTATACAAACTAGATTTTGACATGTTTATTCAAACTTAGCAGTGGTATTCTTGTAGAATACAGTTACAATAAGACAAAAGAACAAATAAAGTTTGCAGTTCATATTTAACATTCTTCCTGAGCTCCAATTGCTTTGTTCTATTATGGTTCTTCATAAAGTTTTAATAAAATGTCAAAAGAATATAAGGAAGCAAAGAAAATATCTGATCACATTACTAAAAGACTTGTAAATTGGTTTAACAGGAAGCAAATTGTATGATAGATGAAAATCAAGGTCATTCTTACACAGAATATCTATCATCTAAGAGCTTACAGTGGTAAACCAAGTTAATGCTAACACACACCAGATTTCTGCATTCGTTTTTAATATTGTTTCTCCAGAAAAGCAGATTTTCAGTTCATAAATAACTGTAGCTCAAAATCGCTGAGTGCCATAAAAGCACTAATAGGATCTAGCACTGCTACATCATTAATTATTCTACAAAAAAAAGTGAATCCTTAAAACATAAGATCACCTGTCTTTCAGATAGCAAGCATTGCCACAAGATATGCAGAATTGATTTATCAGGAAACTTTGTTTTCTGGGGAATGTGACAGGTTTAATAAGGGATGAGACTTCAAGAAGACTAATTACTGCAATTAAATAATTGCCCATTAACCATCAGCCATGTAAATTAAAACCCACATATATTGGCATGTCTCATAGAGCAAGAAAACAAGACAGGACAAGGGAAATAAGAAATGCTACATATATTGGGATTGTGTGCAAAGTTTTTGATAGTGAGGAGGAATACAGAGATGGCTTCTGTGACAAACTGCTAGAAGCTTCCCTGGTGTCTGATAGAGCCCATGCCAACCAGCTCAAAGATGGACAAGCTACTGGCCAAGGCTGAGCCCATCAGCAATGGTAGTAGTGCCTCTGGGATAATATATTTGAGGATGAGAAAAAACCCTGCACAACAGCAGCCAAAGAGAGGACTGAGCATATGTGGAAGAAACAGTTCTGCTGACACCCAGGTCAGTGCAGAAGGAGGGAGAAAGTGCTCCAGGTGCTGTAGCAGAGATTCCCCTGCATCCCATGGTGCAGCCAATGGTGAGGCAGCTGTGCCCCTGCAGTCCATGGAGGTCCATGGTGGAGCAGAAAAAACTGAAGTCAAGGAAATACTAAGATCCTTAGAATACATTGCTCAGACAAACCAACCTTACTGATTCTTTCTGCGAATTTTACTAAGATCATGTTCAAATTCTAGAATAATATGTAACAAATTTGTATCAGGAAGTATGAAAAGTATTTGTGTTGGATTTGCATGGCAAGGTTTTGATAGTGGGGGAGCTACAGGAGCGGCTTCTGTGAGAAGCTGCTAGAAGCTATCCCCATCTGTGATAAAGCCAATGCCTTCCAGCCCCAAGATGGACCTGTCGTGGGCCAAGGCTGTACCCATCAGTGATGGTGGTAGCATCTCTGGGATAACATAGTTAAGAAGTGGGCAAAACGCCTGTTCAATAGGAATTGCAGCTGTACAGAGGAGGACAAATATGTGAAATGAACAGCTCTGTAGACACCAAGAGTAGTGCAGAAGGAGGGAGGAGGTGCTCCAGGCACAGGAGCAGAGATTCCCTTGCACCCCATGGTGCAGCCCATGGTGAGGCAGCTGTGCCCCTGCAGTCCATGGAGGTCCATGGTGGAGTAGATATCTACCTGCAGCCCATGGAGGACCCCACATCACAACAGGTGGGTGCCCAAAGGAGGCTGTAGCCCTGTGGGAAGCCCACACTGGAGCAGGCTCCTGACAGGACCTGTGGCCCCATGGAGAGAAGAGCTCATGGTGGAGCAGGTTTGCTGCAGGACTTGTGACCCCATGGGGGACCCACACTGGAGCAGCCTGTTCCTGAAGGGCTGCACCCATGGAAGGGACCCATGCTGGAGCAGTCTGTCCTGAAGGACTGCACCCATGGAAGGGACCCATGCTGGAGCAGCCTGTTCCTGAAGGACTACACCTGTGGAAGGGACCTACACTGGAGCAGCCTGTCCCTGAAGGACTGCACCTGTGGAAGGGACCTACACTGGAGCAGTCTGTTCCTGAAGGACTGCACCCATGGGAGGGATCCATGCTGGAGAAGTTCATGGAGGTCTGTCTCCCATGGGAGGGACCCCTG
>NW_009928772.1:35129-38698 GCF_000696875.1 Nestor notabilis
GAGAGGAGTCCTCCCCTGGAGGAGGAAGGAGCAGCAGAGACAATGTGTAAATAAATGAACTGACTTCAACCCCCATTCCCTGTCACCCTGCGCTGCTCAGGGGGGAGGAGGTAGAGAAAAATCACGAATAAAGCTGAGCCTGGGAAGAAAGAAGGGATAGGGAGAATGTGTTTTTAGGATTTAGTTTTTATTTTTCTTTACCATACTCTGATTTGATTCCTAATAAATTATGCTGATTTCTCCAAGCCGTGTCTGTTTGCAGGTGGCAGTATCTGCTGAGTGATTTCTGTGTGTTTACCTCAACCCATGAGCCTTTTATTGCATTTTCTCTCCTCTGACCAGCTGAGAAGAGTGAGGGAACAGCTTTGGTTAGTACCTGCTGTCCAGGCAAAGTTAAGTCACCATGCTAATACCATTTCATAACAGGTATCAAGTTTATCTATCTGTTCAAAAAGGGATACTCTTCTCACGGTGTGTATATTCAGAACACTAGGCAGATCGTGCAATGGTGACAGACATTGTGAAGATTTTTTTCAAGGCTACCTCACAACTGTTCTCCTGATAAGTCCTTATATGAGGTTTGGTTAGCAGTCAAGGAGTTATCGCAGATTCAGCTGCAACAAACACCATAGGTTTCTGTAGTTTTGTGAATATCCATGAAAAGTGATCAATGCTATTGCTACTAGGACCATTTCTGGTACAACGTGGGACATGAAGTGTAAAGGAATACTAAAGCATTTATTTGACATTTTATTTGATAACTGTAATACGTACAATGTTTACTTTTTGGATAAAAATGGCTGCTATTGGCTAGTATAAATTACTCCTCGCTAGTTTACTAGTTCATAGGGCAAAATGCAAATAGTATAGGGTTTACCCTAAAGTTAGTGGCATTTTGTTATGAGAAAGAAACTTTGCAGTGAATATTTCAGGTATCTCTCAGACATGGAGTAGGCAGTATGATAATGGCTATTCATTGTAAAGTATTGTTGTTTCTCTGCCAAACAGAAAATACCTTATTCCACAGCATAGCATTGTGTAGATGTGTTAGGTTTCTTGATGATAGCTTTTATAAAATACATTTTTACAGTGTGTGCTTGCAGCCCAGAAAGCCAACTGTATCCTGGGCTGTATCAAAAAAAGCGTGACCAGCAGGTCAAAGGAGGTGATCCTGCCCGTCTACTCTGCTCTCGTGAGACCTCACTTGGAGTATTGTGTCCAGTTCTGGTGTCCTCAACATAAAAAGGATATGGAGCTGCTGGAGCAAATCCAGAGGAGGGCCACGAGGATGGTAAGAGGACTGGAGCACCTCCTGTATGAAGACAGGCTGAGAAATTGGGGCTGTTCAGTCTGGAGAAGAGAAGGCTGCGTGGAGACCTTATAGCAGCCTTCCAATATCTGAAGGGGGCCTACAAGGATGCTGGGGAGGGACTCTTCATTAGGAACACTAGTGGTAGGACAAGGGGTAATGGCTATAAACTTAAACAGGGAAACTTTAGGTTAGATATAAGGAAGAAGTTCTTCACAGTGAGGGTGGTGAGGCACTGGAGTAGGTTGTCCAAGGAAGTTGTGAATGCTCCAACCCTGGAGGTGTTCAAGGCCAGGCTGGACAGAGCCTTGGGCGACATAGCTTAGTGTGTGGTGTCCCTGCTCATGGCAGGGGGGTTGGAACTAGATGATCTTAAGGTCCTTTCCAACCCTAACTATTCTATGATTCTATGATTCTATGATTATAGGTAATTATATATATGTGTTTGTGTATATATATATATTTATCTATTTATTAAATAACATACATTCTGGAAGAGTGGCATGCTTAAAGGTCCGCACTTCAGAGAAAATTAGCTACGAGGCTGAAATTCCCAGTTCTCTTATAGGAAAACCCCCACTGTTTTGAAAAACAATATAATATGTGCAATATTCTTGAACTAATTGAAACAATTCTTCAAAAAAGTTTGTAATCAATTTACTTCTGTATCTCTTTTTTACCTGAATTTCAAAACCATGTAAAGATATTCTGCATACACTGTATTTTCCTACCTAAAAGACTAATAAAAATTTCTTTCCTAAAGAAGATGACAAGTACACATTATGCATTGGACTTAGTAGGTACAGGGTTTGAATTAACTTAAATTGGCATTAAATGTGTAATTCATAGCTGGTTTTATCTGTTTTGAATATGAGAGTTATCAATTCTGCAGTCACTCTGACATACTATGATTTACCTATGCATCATTTAGGACCAATTCCTGTTCATAGGACAGGTTTCAGAGATATTTTTTTCTTTTTACTCTATTAATTTTTAGCCAAATGGGTCCAGTGATTTAAAAGCAATTAGAAGGCTAGAAATTTTTGTTAGAAGGAATTTCAGTTTCAGTAAGAAATATTGCCAGCTCTCTTGTTGTAGTGAAGAGTAAAAGAACTGCATCTGGTTTTACCCATAACAAAATGCTAATGTGTTATTTGCACTGCAAAAAGAGGGAAGGGAAATTAGATTTAGGTATTCCAGTGATTTCTAGATTTTGTCTGATGCTTAAAAAAGGCAAACATTTCTGTAGCGTGAAACTCTATTCCAAAGTACAGGCAGTAAATGAAATCAGTCTTCAAAATCAGCAATGATCCATAATCAATTATTCCGTACATTCAAAATATCAGCATAAGCTTCAAGGCAAATTTAGCCTGTAGTGAGTAATCGTACAGGTGAAGACGAATTACTTACCAAAATTTAAGTGAGGCTGTGAAAGATGTATTACTGTTACATCAAGCCAAACAAAATTTATTTTCTGTGCCTCTTATGGGCTTCGTTTGTATCTTTTAATGCAGTTTTACTAATCTTTCATTATGCTCAGAGGTTGAATTTTTTCCCCAGTCAGACAAAAATATACTAGAAGTGAAGTCAGCCAAAAGAAAAAGCAAGTATTGTAGTGTCATTTTTCCTTCTTCCTTGTACTCAGTAAATTAAAAGTCTTACAGATTGCTAGTCCTGCAGACATTTCTATGGAAGTCAACAGAAATGCTCACATTTGCAAATTATTTTGACAGGAGGATTTTTGATTGTTTCTAAAAAAAGATGATGATGCGTATCTGAAGTCTGAATCTGTCAGTGTTTGTTTCGTATTTTATTAATAAAAGGGATGAAAACCTGCAACTTTTTAATCAGGATTTTATTTAGGAATATAAATTTGTTAAGCTTTTACCTCTAACTAGATTTTATTGTAATTGGTGTAGGTTCACAGATGGTCTTTAGCTGAATACAAAACTTGGGAACATTTTGGTAGTCCAAATATTACCTAATCTGCATATCTCATTAGTTAAAACTCCTGTTTTGGTAGCTGGCATTCAAACAAAATACATTTTGAACTGATCTTTTAATTGGATTTTATATTCATCATTGATTAAACTGGATGGTATCGTCTGATCTAATGTTTCAACCGTACATTATTTCAATTAATTGGAAAGGCATGGAAGTTATCACAGTATCAATTATAAAAGCGGCAGGGGTTGGGAGGGTGAGTGGGGGGGAATCTGGAGAGCAAATAAGACCTTTACAGCAGTCACAATTCAGCAGG
>NW_009928772.1:38729-40132 GCF_000696875.1 Nestor notabilis
GCATTTTTTTCCCCTAGGAAGGTATGAGATATAACTGTGATAATTGACAAGACTATAGAGTATGGTTAAGAAAGATATTTAGTAGGTGTTTTCAGACTGATGGTACCTGAGAGAGTTGCAGCAACAACACAGCAGCAGATTGAAAAGTGTGAGGAGTTCAAGGGAAGTTAAGGTAATAGAGGATGAAAGAAACAATGACTGCTTCAGGAGGTGGGTTGGAAGGAATTCAGAGAACAACTGATACCTAAAGGATTATTAGCGTTACAAGCATTGCGTCAAGGTGAGAGTGGCAGAATAGCATTTGGGGAGACTAGAAAGAGGGGTAAAAAATGACTTCACATGTGTTACAGAACAAACAAAACCTCAGTTACAAATAGATAACCTTTTTTTACTTTTCCATTTACTTTCTGGTTTTTTTTTTCTTTTTGTTCGTTTGTTTTTTAACAAGACAACTGTTCTCAAAAGTGACAATGTTCCTTTTGTCAGCCTACCTGGATACAGGCCAATCTCCACAGACATGTAGGAATGGACAAGCAATGTCAGCAATGGTGGGGAACACAAGATCCCCAGTCATCCACCAGGGGATCCACACAAGATCCCCAGTCATCAGAACCAGGGCAGCTTGTGGCCTGCATGTACCAGGTGATCCCAGGAGGGCGGGCAGCCCCACTGGCCAGCCTGGAACCCCCCAGGATCGTGTCCCTACACTGGCAGGACTGTGGCCAAGGACAGTACATATATATAAATCTGTATGTATCTGTATATATGTGTGTTTATACATTTTCCACTAATGTCTTTTACTTCTAACAGCACATACTGACTGATCAAAAAAATATGAATTGCTTCATAGTAAGCTTCTAGGACTCTTTTCTGGAGTGATAACTTAGGAACTAAACAGCAAGTAACAACTGGGTTTGGGTTTGTTTTTTTATTATTTTCAAAATGTCAATCTAACAGCTCAAGAAACTTTTTTTTCTTTTTTTTCCTAAAAAGAAGCTGGTAGCTGATGCTGGTATCACAGTAAGTTCTCAGTAAGTTAGCAGCAACATTTCACAGGGAAAACCCTCTGAAACCCTCTGAAATGTGAAAGACCCAGTAAGTCCACTGAAGAACCTCCCTTCTGCTTGTCCAACACATGAGAATTGCCAAAATTCATGTTGGATTAAGCCATTGAACTAACTACAGAAAATTCTCTACCAAACAAATGCAAAACATGTCACAGATTAAACTACTAAATTGTATTTGCAAAGGAAGAAGGGCTGGGCTTATGAACCTGCTGAATTTCTGAGGCAAATAACAAGGCTAAACTATGAAGAATAACACTGAAGTACATTTCTACAGTCATGAAAAATCCCAGCCAATTCTATCTATGTTGGGTCAATTGCCGAGGTGAGTATCTCCCG
>NW_009928773.1:0-344 GCF_000696875.1 Nestor notabilis
GTTCCCAGGGTGGGATGGCCATGAGTAAAACTCACTCAGTATGTGTGCCAACACGCTGATCCCCAGCACTATCAGCAGGCAGCTCTCAAGAGTATTCAAAGGTCATCTAAAACCTTCAGAACTCTTAAAGCTGCTGTAAATAGGCTGGGGGGGGGGCGGGGGGGGGAGGGGAATGCCTCCTTCATGGGTCGACCCCCCAAGGAGAGAAAAACACATATATAATGTTTAAGACGTTTCATTATGTGCCTCCCAAAATATATGGGTGATGACCACGCTGGGAACGCAAGCCAGACCAGTTTCATGATCAATGAGTCTATTGTATTACAAGTCATTACTATGAAGTA
>NW_009928773.1:371-42515 GCF_000696875.1 Nestor notabilis
GCCCCCCAACCGATGAACACTAAACCAGCAAATACTGGCTGTAATTAAGGTACAACATGCTGAAACTCTAAGATCAAGCGCAACAGCTCTGAGACCCAATAAATCAGCATTGTAATGAGTGACTATCAATCTGAAAGAATGTATGCTTATGACAAACATAATTAGACCCACACTGGTCAAATCTATCATTATCTCAACCCTTTGTGCCCCACATTGGGCGCCACAAAGAACTGCTATGGTTTAAGCCCAGCTGGTAACTCAGAACCACACAGCCACTCGCTCACTCTCCCCTAGCTTCCCCCACCAGCTCCCAGAGGGATGGGGAGGAGAACCAAGAGAATCTAACTCCCACGGATTGAGATAAGAACAGTCCACTACCTAAGGTATAATATAAAAACACTCCTGCGGCCACCAATAATAATAATAATGATAAGGCAAATAACAAGGGGAGAGGATACAATTGCTCACCACCCGCTGACCGATACCCAGCTCAACCTGCGCAGTGATCTGGGCCATCTGGTAAACCCCCAGTTTATATACTGGGCATGATGTGCTGTGGTATGGAATACCTCTTTGGCTGGTTTGGGTCAGGTGTCCTGTCTCTGCTTCCTCCCGGCTTCCCCTCCTCTCTGGCAGAGCATGTGACTGAGAAAGTCCTTGGTCGGAGTAAACATTACTTAGCAACAACTAAAAACATCGGTGTTATCAGCATTGTTCCCAGGCTGAAAGTCAAAACCACAGCACTGCACCAGCTACTAAGAAGGACTGAAAATGACTGGTGTAGCTGAACCCAGGACAATATTCAGCTTTCCTAAAAAATGTTTCAAGGTAACTCAACAGGAAACAGAGACTCCAGACCTTTGTGACTGTGGGTGGTGGTAATTACTGTCCTCAGGGGCATGTTCTTTAGTGCATGGAGCCCTAAAACTTGTGATAATAAAAATGCACTTTACTAAAGTGGGCACAATCTTCAAAGGAGACCTTTGAAAAAGACAGCACAGTGGCTTGAGCTGCACTTTCCATAAGTCCTTACTCAAATTGGTCATTAATTAGAAATCAAACATTTTGAAGGAGTTGAAAATCAAATAAGAGACTATGAATGTGATTAAAGAACTTCATTTAGATTCTCACAAGAGGAAACATTTTTAATTCTGCTTAAACCTTTCAGAAATTGTGGTATTTCAGAACTTACAATTTTAATCAAAAATCCTTTTCAGAGGAAATTCTTCATCAAGATTTTCTGGTTATATTTGATTCTATACAATCTGTATATTTTCCTTTGCTTTAGGCTTCACTAAAATGAATCAACTTTCATAAAACTCTTCTGAGGAAAGGAATTTAATTTAAAACAAAAAAAAAAAAGTTTTTCCAACTGACTCAAACCCCAGGACTAACACAGCGATAAACCTGGCAATGAATATTACTCTGTCAGTGTGTTTCTAAAGCCATACGTCCATAATGCAGAGCCCTGACAGTGCAGCTGTGTACTGCAGTCAGGGCAAAACCAAGGGTTGAACAGCTGTGACAGCAGAACTCTCTACTATTCCTAGAGCACCTGCACTTAAACCAGCAGCACAGCATGTGGTATGGTTTTATTCTACTTATAAAGGGCAGATTTGACTGATACAGATGCATCCACACAGGAGCCCTTTGCCAGTGTAGTACTGAAGTAAAGCGCTGCTACTGTAGACATAAGCTCAGATCATATGAGCTGCATTCAAATGACAAAAAAAAAAAAAGTATTGGGGAAAAGGACTGTGCTACTAAATCACCCTCAAGCAGTTGTGAATGGTGATCATGGAGCCTGCAGGAATCAGGTTGATCTGTAGAGGAATGTAGAAAAGACTTGGTTCCAGAGAGAGCAGAGAAGGCTGCCCTGCTTCCTGAGCCAAACACAGCCTGTGTGTCTTAAAGAGGGAAAGCTGCAGCGGTGAGTGAAACCTGATGAACTGTTCTTTGGTAGGTGGCTTGGGACCTCACTCTGATTTGAGTTTTTGCCAGTTTTAGCAAAATGGAGCCAGCTACTTGAAAGTCAACTGTGTATGAAAACCTACGTTTCTTTGGAAAGCGATGGTTGCTTCAGAGCTTGTCAGGTCACAGTGCTTTCCCACTGTGTCATAACTTATTCCAGTGTAGAAAGACCAAACACAAAAGGTTGTTTTATTATAAAATACTCTGTCCTGAACTACCCTCACTCTAAGGGCCCTCATTGGCAGAAAGGCCACTGGGGCAGAGGATGAAATGCAGTCAGGGACAGGCTTATCAGATGATCTGAAAAAAGTTTATAATTTCTAATTGCGCTACCTAGTCCTGTGAATATGTCTGGGGCTCCAGACAATACAAGCTAGAGGCAAGGGAGGTTTAGTTTTGCACTTGCTATGATGTATACCATGCATTTAGCCACATAGGTAATGCTACCTGATATTAATTAGAAAATTTTTTATAATTTTCCTTTCAGAGCCACGGGAGCCATAATATCCCATCCTCTGGTATGGTATGCAGCTGTAATAGCTTGTCCTACTCTCATCCCTGCTAGAAGTGGAACTGCATCTACCCTCGAGCTGACTGATTACATATGTCTTAAAACTACCTGTGTTTCTCATACATATACTTTCTGCATGTGTGCTGAGTGTCATCTAAACATGGAGTTCCTCATATTTCAAAAGGGTGCTCTAAGGCATGCGTCTTTCACAAGGCTTGCTGAGAAATAACGAAGGAATTGCTGCTACTGAGTGTAGCTGTCACATCTGTGAAACAGCTGGACCTTCCGGAATCCTGATTCTCCTTTTCTGGACAGACAGACAGGGTACCAGAAGGTAAGGGGAACTATCAGTTGCAGGGAAGCAGGACTAATCAGTAGCGACTAAGCATTAGACCCTGTGTCTTTCATACACTGGCACAGAGTGGGCAAAGCAATGTCCCATTCTGATGGGATGACGGCTTGTGTGAATGCTGCAGACATTAAAAAGTCTTTGTCAAGAATCTGTTTGCTTATGCAGAAGTTAAAAAGTATACTTTGATTTCTAGCCTTCCTGATTTTGACTCATTTGGTAGTGATGAAAGGGCAAAAAAGTACAGATGTTAATATCCTTGTTTTCTTTTACTAGGGCTGATTAGGAGAGGAACTACCCATGTTTTTTCACTGCCATTGTTTTACTTGGAAGCAATATAAACACCTAAGTGGAATGTCATGACTGAAGGAGAATTAAGCATACTAGTCTGCTCCCCATTACAGCCATTAATTTACTATATATCCTGTCTTCACTTCACTTTCATATTCATTACTTCTTTAATGAAAAAAAAAAAAGATATTTCAATGGTCAAAAAACTCTAAATGATTAATGGTACATCAGTTAATGACATTTAAAAAGTATTTTAGGCTGGAAATGTGACACGACAATCATTAAAAATCAGATTCAATTTCCAAAGGTCCTAATCTTGAACTTTATACTGCTGGCTGAAACATAAAATGATATCCCGTAAGTGCTGGTACTTCTGTATGATGGAAAAGCTCAGGAGTTTTGTGAGTGCTGCCAGAAAATAATGTGTTCTCGGAAATTCTGGAAGTTGAGCAGGAAGATAACTGATGAGGGTATGACAGAGCAAATGAACAAATTGTTCAGTATAGAGGAATTCTCAATTCAGAGATTTTGTTTTTTTTTTCTCTGAGACATCGTTTAGGTTCCAAGAGTAGCATAATGGCTCCAAATGGATAAAATCAACAGTAAATCCCGTTCTCATGCATTATGCATAAGCTCTCACTATTGGAGTTTATACTACCATCTGGTGTTTAATTATTCCCACTTTACACCACACGGTGGTGTGTATCTAATGAAATGAATATGTACATTATAATAATTTGGTGCATAGATTCTGGTTTGCTAATTATTAGGTGCCAGGCATCTTTTTTCTAAAGCTGAGAGTTGAAACTCATTCTAAAACGTGACTGTTTCTGTAGACTCTCACTGGCACATACAATGACAATTAATTGTTCCATTCTCTAAAGATCCATTATTCCTATATGGCTGGTTGATTTTCTCTAACATCTGTACAACATAAATTAATTATACAGTGGTGTCAGAATAGCCATTCTCGTACACTGCCAGTATTGTTAGAAAGGATCTTTTCTATAATGTTTGTAGGGATTTTTTTTTTTTTAAATCACCATATACGTTGGTATGGAAGGACTCTTTTCTTGTCTCCCTTCCTGACACAGTGGCTGTCACTATATGCACAAAGATTTGTTATGTATCCAGGTTATTATTTTTTTCACATTATCACCTGTAGGCCATTAGATTTCAATCTGTCATCAGTGCATCTGATACCAATATCCTATGTTATTAAATTAGTTAGGACAGTAGTTTCTACCTGGCAATAAGCCCTGCTGTGAAGAGTGAAACTCTTCAGCAGGCACAGTGTTCCCAATGCTCCCAGACAAGATGCTGAAAACTGACTGTCCCCTCGATTATCAAATTATACTGTCCACACATTTTTCTGTGAGCAAAAGTTTTTTGAAGTTAAGATATGTATAGAAGTTAAGAATGTATAGAGAGTAAACAGGGTTTTCTGTAGTAATCACAAAGTAAACTGGGAAGGTTTTAATAGTGTGTTCAACAGTGACGCTTTTCTACCAGATGATGATGGTTATCTGGTATGATAATGTTATTACAGCATATTCAGATAACCACTGCATCTAGCAGTGTAATCCTTCCTTACAACTTATACATTTCAGCTTACTTTTCTGCATTTTGATATATTTGTGAGATCAGCAATTTGTGAATTTGTGAACAACCCCGTAACATTATGGTGTATAGCATGAAAAACATGTCTAAAAGCTGCAAATGTTTATATTTGAAGAAAATATATATTGAGAAAGTAAGACAAAGCAGGATACAAGAGACTGAGAGCTTAGAACAAAAAGCATTTTGGTGTGTTGGTTTGATTTTTTTTTCCCACTTTTGGAAATTTCCCTATTAGTTTCACCTATGCTTTTCCTTGAACTCTGTTTCAATAATCTTAAAAAATTAAGGAAGAGAAAAAGAAGATTTAGAAACCATATTCAATTCGTTTTCAATGAATTCTACATCATGTTTCAGAAGAAAATTTTTCACTCTTCAAGAAACAAAAAGCCTTGTCAAAATTTTCATTCATTGTTACTCATGTTTTAATCAACATCCTTTTCAAATTAGTGTGTAGGTTTGAGTAGCATGGAGGAACCTGCAGTTTATAGCAGGCATTGCAGAAAGAGTATGTATTATAATAGTAAAAACATTCTTTTGAAATTAGTATACTTATCCATATCTTGAAAGAAATGCTTTCACTGGATCAGCTTTCAAATTCAAACACAGTTTCAGTAAATTTTCTGAATTCAGTGACATCAAATCTGAATAACATCAAAAATATTATTGGTTACAGTATTAGCAAGTATTCTATCATTATTCTTTTTGTTTAAAAAAAATCTAATGCCATTATATTTACCATTTTTAAAATATCCATAATTTGAATATTACAAACACTGAACAAAATCAGACATAAGACAATTCTCTCTGGCCCCAGTGGATGAAAGAAAGTGATGTTCATAAAAACAATTTTCTGATACATGCTTTCACTGTGATACAAATAATTTGTGTAAAACAGTGGTTGTCTTGTAAATAAGTCAAATAAGTCTCACTATTCTTACTTTTTTTTTTTTTTGAGAAAACTGAGAAATAATAAAAAAGTCTAACAACGTCTACCATTTGTTTTTGATGCTGCTTATGTTGCTTTTCAACTTCTGCTCTTCAGGAAGCAGAATTATTCTGCATTCTCTGGTCCTGGAGTAAGTGGGGAGGTTATGAGAATTGTATCAGTTTCCTGGGCAAGCAGGAAACCTCAACAAGTGCAGGTCATATTTCTAGTGCTTGAAGAAATTAGGAAAAGGACTCTATGGGGTTAAACTTAGTATTATCTCATCAGCATTCAGCACCACTGTTATGCCATGAAGGAGAAAAAATAACAGAGAAACATGAGAAGAGGAATAGATAAAAGGCAAACTCTGAGAGGAAAAACATGTTGTTTCTTAATTGAGCTGGAAAGAAAGAAGAGGAGGAGGGGAAGATGTTGCTTGCAGCTCTCTTGTGATGAGAAACCTTTTTGTGCCTATGCCTATGTAGGTTAAAAATGTAGTGCTGTCTCTAATAGACAGTCACATTGTAATTCTTAAGTGGTAAATCAATGGTGAAAATTCAGGAAGAAAATAAGAGGAGGACGGGATGACAAAATATAATTCAGCAAAGTGAACATTTGTAAGATGTACAGGGTCAATTCATCTGCATATTAAGGCATCATCGTAAGTCCTTTGAAGTCACTAAAGCTGTGCAAGTTTACATCACCTGAGATTTTCACTCCCTTCTTCTTACTCCCAATGTCTCAGCTCCTTTCTCGTCACCATATCCCAAAGCGTCCCTGGTGGTCTTTGTAGTTCTATACCATAGTCTATGGTAGTTTTCACTGTACATAAAATGACAAGCAGGGGGACCCCATCAACTTGCGAGAGTTGATTCAGTGTTAAGACATTTTCTCATGCCCATTTTTTTTTTTTTCTCAATCAGCTGAATTTCACATATTACTGATGTTTCAGGATTTCATTGATTTTATGTTGTTGTTGTTTCTGTTTACTTTTCAGACACCTGTATCCCTATCCATTATCTGGGCTGGGCTAGAATTAATCTTGCAAAAGTGAATTCTGAAGTGGAATTTTCAATATATTTCATTCTCAGATCCAGAATAGACATGGCAAGAACAGCCACTGTGATGGTATTCTGGCATTTCTGTTCACAGGTGGCAGGAGGAAGTACAGAAACTAAAAAAATAAAAAAAAAAAATATCCCTCCTGTAAACGGGTAAACTAAACCTCCTTGAACTCTGGATAAAGGTTGGGCTTGGGGCAGATATTTGATGCTATTCTTATCGTAGCTAATCCTAATGCAGTGTTTTCTAATTATAGAGTAAACATTCCCTCTCAATCGAGCCGCCTGTCAGCCCACTCTGCAGGAGAAATCGCCATCTGGAGCATTCTGCAGATGGCTGGGCAGTGGCATGTGTACAGCTGTGCAGGACGAGCACCCAGGTGTTTCAGCCTGCCTGTGATAGGCAGCCAGCAGGCAGTTCCGCAAGGGTGGGGAGGATACTCAGTAAGGGTGAAAGAAAACAGCAAGATGGGATGTGACAAGAAATAGCGATAATAATAAATGACATTTATAAATAATAACAAAATGGTTTTCTTGCCAGATCAGTATTTTACACTCCATCATAAGGAGCAAAGTCTGGTCTCAGGCTTTAATGAGACTGCAAGTAAAGAATGTGCATGTAACACAAGTGCAGGCACACAAGGTAGCTCAAAATCGTGTTAAATAGCAGTGAGGATGGAGTTGCTTTGGCTGCCACATAAACTAAATTAACATACCTGAAGCTGACAGGTAGCACTCGTTTCTATCCCCAGATTTGCTCACCCAGCATTCCTGGAGCCACTGCTACTTGATTCCAGTGGCTCAGCTGATGCTTTCAGAGCTGCTGTCCTATGCTAAATATACTGCTTAGACTATGCGGAATGCAAAGACACCTCTGGGTGCATCCAAGCTTCTTTCCACTTGTGCTGGTGAAACTGCCATAGAAATCTGAGCTTCTGTCGCAGCTGAGTCTGGAAAAGATACATTTTATGTTACCATCAGTTGAATCCTGCACACAGCTGTATCCAGATTCAGATATATCTGCACACACAAATAACAGTGCTGTGAAGCTGTGAACACAAGAGAAATACACATTGAAAAGGATATTATAAAGTGTCATAGAGTATTTTACGTTATACAAAAAATATTTATTACTAAGCATTTATATTGCTTATAAATCTTCCGTGATGCTTTAAAGGATGCTTTAAAATAATACATGCATGGGATGACAGTTTTCTTTAAAATAAAGAAAATTTCATCTATATATTTTATACAGGGTGACGTGAATGTCTATTTCACCATTTCCATGTTCATTTCAGTGTTAAAGGATTGATTTTTAGCCAAATTCAGACTTCTTAAAAATTTCATTGTAATTACAGAAATCAGCAGTTTCTGTAATTTTTTTAGTTTTTGATATTGGTAAATATATGTGGATTGTTATTTTGCTTTGGTCTGAAAAAAATGTAAGATAATTTTGAGAAAAATGCCTTTTAAAAACAGTGAAAATTAACATCATAGGAAACATGAGATTTTATTAAATGTAGAAGAAATACATTCATGAAAAAGAATGTCAGCTTCTTCACTTTCAAATGTTCTGTTGCACTGTATGCTCTATTGACGTAGTATATGCATTGGGAATATATACTTTGTATATACATTGCAAGCCTGGCAAACTTTTGAGTGATTTAACTCAATGGCCAGCCTGTCAGGAGTCTACACCAGTGGGACTCTGGGCTGAGGAATGAAGTAGAAGTGTACTATACATGCTTGAGTTTTTGTCATTACTCTTTAACAAATCAGAAAATATTTGTCTATTAATATTGACAAGAATTGAGAGTCACAAAAACTCAAATGTAGGACTCATCTAAGGTTAATCATATAAAAATTATGCTTCTCCTTGGACTTCTGCCTTTCTATGGAGACGTAGAAATGAGAAAAATCGCTTTCTGGATAGCTTTTTCTCTCCATTGATTACATTACATTGATGTCTAGACAGGTTGCTTAAGCCAGGCTAGGTTTTACACAGCTGCACTAAAAGGGATGAATCCCATCTGTGGGGTGAGATTTTCAAAAGTGCTTACATCAACTAAGTATTTACTTTTCATAGGCTTTGCAGAAATCTGTGTTTCTAAATTACTTATATTTGGAATTTAATTCCTATCAAATGAATACATAGGCACATTAGCAAAATCCAAGTAAGATGATTATGTCCTTTAGTTCTTGGTGTGTTTCAAGCATATCCTATAATTTCTTTGTCTTTGTGTTTTGTTAGAACATACTTGGAAAAGCAATGCAGATGTATGCATCCTGATGGGGATACTGAATTCAAAAAGATAACAGAAAAAGAAACAGGAAAAACTTCATTAAAACTGCTTAGGGAAGAGAAAATAACCCTTAATGAACCTGCACTGTCACCAAAAAAAAAAAAAAATTCCTTCTATAACTCAGTGATTGTTTTATAGTCTAAGACATTATAATATTTCTTGCATTTATACTAGCTAAAGAAAATTGTAAAGTGCATTGAGTCATACCTGTCATCTCTATTTGATTATTAAATATAATATGCCTAAAAACTGGGATGTAATATTGTGTTCTACTGATTATATTCCTGAGGTGGGGGGGAAACTCTCCAGATGAAGCTGTAATGCATGATAGAAAGATTTTGTATCTGACCTATAATGCTCACCTTTATTCATGGCACCATGGGTTTCACAACCCTCCACCTCATGACTAACAGTATGAGCCAAGGTTAAAGCCCTTGGGCACCTAAATTCCCATTAGTGAAGTCTCTTAGGAACTTAATCCTAGGATGCATAACAATTTAATTCTGTTAGCATTAAACAGTGAGGTGCCAAGATCCTGCCTAAATCTCAGCTTGATTAATAAAATGGATATTTCCAGAACTATTTCACGTGGGTGGATTCATAGCATAGCCAGTCTGTAAGAAAGACAAAGCTCTCATATCTTTAAAGGACCAATTCAGTGGTTGGTGAGATGTGAAGGAGCTAAGCTTAGACTCTGCTTCTGGCTGAACCTACACCTACCTGCGGGGTGACAGATAAGGTGTTCCTGGATGGGAGTTACTCAGCCTTTTCTGTCTTCCTTTCCAGGAAATAATTAAATATCAACAGAGCAGAGGGAGAGCAGAACAATTTGGCAGCTTGCCAGTTAGAGGACTCACCTGGAATATGGGATCACTGCCTTCTCAAGGGAACATGTAAATAATTCAGAAAGGGTAGAACAGCTTCACCATGTAGAAACGAAAGTATTCCCCCATCTTTAACCAGGTGGTTTCAATGTACATAGTAGATGATGGCTTATACCGCTTTGGGAAAGAGGAAAGCAGGGTGGTAGGAGTTGCTACATTGTTAGTTTCCTAAAGATACTCACAAATATAAAGAAGGGATAAAGAAGGCAGAGCAGGGCAAGTATTTATTTAAAAAATTAAAATAAAAGACACAATCACTTAACTCCAAACTGATTTATTTTAAGGGCACCAATCTTAATGCTAATCCTTAATCCAAGACCTGTGAATTTCATTAAGCACTTCTCAGTATTACAGACTTAAAAATTGAATTTCTGAAAACTGAAGAGACATCAGCTGTAGTACTGTCTTTGAAGGAGTATATCTTTTAGAAGTTTTTGGTGAAATAGAGTTCAACAGATCAGTGATACTGCAAGCCTGTAACTGGAGGCTGTTGTCTTCCCTTTAGTTCACCATGGCCAGACGTTGCTATGATTTCCTTTTGAAAGACACTGAAACTTTTTGGACACTTTCTTGAATGGCCTCAGCTCAGTATATCTACAGAAAATTAGACAATATAAGTGACTGATCAGAGCACTGAAGGACCTCAGTAAAGCCAACAGTGGAGCAATACCAGAATTGGGGCAAGGAGGGGAATGAAAATCTCAGCCAACAATGGAGTAAAAGGCAAGACCAGAAATTAGAGTAGCTCAGGCTGACACAGAGCTACAGTTACATCACTTTGGCTTTACATCCTCTTTTAGGTGCCCGATTTCCCCAGGCATGTGAAAGGTATACATCTTCATCCACTGTTTGGAGTTATTAACGTTATTACTCAGTCATATACATGCAGACTAACATCCAAATCTCTCCTATGAGTCTATCCCATTTTGCGTTTCTAAATCTCATGAGACAGAATCCAAACTGGTATTAGGAAATATGTTCCTGAGGGACCATTCACTAACACCTTTTGTGCAATTCAGTCTAAGCATCTTCATAAAGTGGACAAGAGAAGCTGCTTCTTTTTTTTTTTTTCCATATTATAAGCATAAAAAATTACTTCTCTATCATACCTCCTTTTACTTTTGTTACTTCCAGACTAAGGCACTGACCTTGCAAACATTTAATTTTGGCCATGTGAATAGTGCCATGGAGTTCAAGAAGGATGACACAAGTGACTGGAGACATCTGACCCCAATTTAAACCTTAATCCTGTGAATGTTTTTGGATATGAAATCAATATGAGTATCCACACAGTTAAAGGTAGGAAAGTGAACTTTTTACAGGGTTGGAACCTAACGAGAATAGGCTTTTTTAACTTCATTTGGTTCAGGAATTCCATGTTTCTGACAAATTTGTTGCTCTTTTAATAACCTTGCATATTATTGTTTTGATGTTTGGCAAAGCAGGGTTGCAGCAGGACCAAATGTGTTTGGGTAATCTTTCCAAAATAAGTCAATAATATCTTCTAAGAAAACAGAATTTCCACAGTTGTAAAAACTGTATCTATGTGTTAATAAAATAATTCATTTAGCTGCACCATTGAACCTTCACAGAACTCATGTTTCTAATGGAGAATAGTCCCCTGCTGGCTTGTGTTGTGAAGTATTATCTCCATGTGTATCATTAATTTTCTTTTCGTAATATTAGGCCTCATTAATCCATCCCTAGTTTCCTTGTACCTAAAAATAGAAGTTATTAGAGTGAATTGCTCTGAATTGCATAGTAAATAAATTAGGTTATTCGGCTCTTAAACTTATGCCATAAAAGTGTATTATTATTCACATGTATACGTACAAAACTACAGACACAAAATCTTACATTTTTCTTAACAAAACAGAAAATGAAGTTAAAGGAAAACCAATTCTTTCCACAGCTAATAATGCCTATTTACAGGGACTTTGCTAATATGCAAGAAACAGACGACCTGTCAACTTACTTTTAAAATACATTCTTACTGTGTATCTTTGTAGTTATTTTGAAAATGCAAGTCTAGGAATTCAAAGTGACATAAACTCTGCTTAAACCCCATCAAAGTCCCTAAAACAAATCCAATACTTACGTACTTCTGGAAATAGTCTAATTCCTGAGGCATTTAAATTAGGTATTTTCATACTTATACTAAAGCCTCCCGGGTGCTTAATTTTAATTGCCCAGATACGGGAACTGCATTCACACCAGGCAGTGGAACTAGACACCTGAACTCTGTCAAAGTCTTTAGAGAGGCTTGACAAACATGAAATATAGAACTATAATTAGCATCCTCTGGCAAGCTGGCTGTTCATTGGGATTTAATATTGCTTTTTCTATATAGAGTTATTCTAGAGTACTGCTAGAACCCTGTTCTAGATCCTAGGCTACTCAACAAGAGGGGAATGAACACTCACATTCTGACAGAGTGCCCAAAACACAAGGCCTGCCTATGGAGTTTTATCACACTCAACTTGTTTACCATCAAGCCGTAAAGAGTCATAGGGCAAGAGAAAGTAAAGACTCATTTTTATCTAGTGAGAAAGGAACTAGATGGCTTAGAGGAATGAGAATGAAACTGTTGTCCCTGCTCTGGGTCTGCTTCATCCCCCAAAGCTGCCTTAACTGCTAACTTCCATTATGAAGGGTGGCCAGCAGTTTGGCTGGGGCACCTGTGAGCAGGATGGATCTCAAACAACAAAGACAATTCAAGCTTCCCTTTTGTTCCTGAATTCTCAGGAGAAAAGGCAAGAAGAGTTAAATCCCAATTTAAGGATGGCATGATGGAAGGAGACACCTATATGCTATATGCTGTCAATATGGCATATTAACTATATAAAATACTGCCAGTAAGAGCTCACTCCCCTGCAGCAGAATCTGACACGATGGAAGCATACAGCACATCTCTCTCCAAGCCTCCAGAGGCATCTTCTTACACTACTGAGGGTTCAGGGAATTTAAGTATCTGTGTAGCCTCCCCTTGCAAGGACCAATTCCCCACATTTTTGATAGGAAGTACTAGATGTCCTTTATCAGGCAGTTAGATCCCTTTTCAGTTCATACTGAAGCACCAATAGATGGAAATCGTGTTTTGCATTGCTTTGCTTTACCTTTTTGTTTTGCCTTGCTTAATTTTATTCTCTAGTAAATAACATTTAGTAGAGATCCTAGTGTTTTTACACATTCATTTTTTTCTCTAGAAAACTTTACTAAGTTAATTTTTTTTTTTTTCTATCCTCGTGATCTAACTACCTGTAGATACTTGGATACCTGAATGGTTTGTTGCACAGTTCTCATGAATTGACAAAGTCTAAAATCAGTTTTCTTCTAGTGAGTCTAGCTCTGTGAATGTTAACTATGTCATCAATTCAGCTATGTCCTAATTTTGGAGTATTGTGATAAATTAAATTAATACAATGTTTTAGTCTCTCCTGCATTTTGTCATTTCTTCATGGATTATTTATGTTGTTCCCAAGTTCAGAGTCATTTCAAATAATAACTGCCAGAGAATTGCTTCCTTCTTTCTCCTAAACTTCCTTTCCAAACACATTCTGCCTTAAATATAAGACAGACTGTAAATTCAATATTTTGCAGCCCTGCAGGGTTAGAAACAGAAGCCTTATCCCATTAGAAACAGATGGTTCCCACCTTCCCAATGGGACATACACAGTTCTAACTGGAGTCCCTGGAAAGTCCTGAAACAGTATGTTGCGACAGACTTCACACCTGCAATCTTGCCAGTTACTAACCTACCCTATAAAGCTATGTTTTAAAAATTGGAAAGTGAATGAAAAATACAGTAGAAAAACAGCACTGATTTCAGAAGAAGGAAAAAAAAAACCACCCTTGTTTTAGTAAAATGATATAAAATAAAATTTGATATGTACTAACATAAAAAAGACTTCCGATTTTACTACTAAATTGTTTTGCTAAATATAACTCAATGAGAAGTTGTATACAACATGTACTGCTGCTTTTGATTAAGGATTTCCTCTGGCAGAATGACAAAAGACTGAAATCTAATTTTGATTTGCATTAGCCAGTGATAAGTCTGTCTTACTGGTAAGTCAGCAGATACTTAGGAACATAAGACTAAGGATGAAATGAATTTTTTTATGTAGTCCAGCTCATGACATTAGAAGTATCTATATCACATAATACTTTTAATAAATTCAAAAATTTCCACTTTAAGAACAGGTTAGATTTTTTGGGGTCTTTGCTCTTCCTGTAGATATGTCATTGTTCTTTATGGCAGAAATCTTATTCTCCTTTCATGCCCGTCTTTTTTTTCCTGGTATTCACTCCTTCTATATAATTTCAATCCTTCTTGGCTTTCTTTTCTATGTCAAAACTACCAAAGAACATTTTGTTCCTTTTTGTAAGAAGGCTTTCTCCTGATCTAAGGTGCCTTTCTCCAATCTATTCCAGCTTGAATTCATCTTTTCTTGATTGTAGGTGATCTGAATTACACAAAGTATTTCATGACATTTTCCCTTAGCTTTGCACAATGTCATTGATTCCTGCCTGTCTCCTCTGAAAATACTTCAAAGGATATTTTGTAGGACCACGTTTGTCTTTTTCATGGTCATACCATCCTGATGGTACAAAGTTGTCAGTGATGTGTAGAAATAGATTCTCTTCCTCACTTTTTTCCCAATGATGCATTCCTTATTTGTTGGGGGAGGGTGAGGAGGTGGGGAATATTGTTGTCATTAATTCCTAAATGCATAAGTATTTATTTCATACTATTGAATTTCATTCCATTCCTATTTTTCCAGTACTCAGGGTCATCCAATTCTTTCTGCATGATATCCCAGTTTTCCTAACAAGTTACATATTTCATTTAACTCAGTATCACATTTCTTTCAAGGTTATTACAGAAAATAAAAATGAAAACACTCAAGAGACCAATCACTGAGGAACTGCAGTAACAGCCCCCCTCTACCTGAGTTGCTTCCTGTTCTTTACTCACTTCTTTAATTTCTTCCCCACTTTATAATTCCCAGATTAATCCCCTTTTTCTACTTTTCTTAACTAACAATTCCTGTGTGGTATCAGATGGATTAGATCTGTTCTCTTTTCCTGTCTATAAAATCAATTATTTTTCAATGAATTCTATCAGGTTAGACTGGCAATGTCTTATTCTTTCTTTCAAAATGTCTTTCAGAAGGTGGATTGCATATTATTATTTATCAGACTAATGGGTTGTCACTCTGCCTTCCTTTTCATATTTTATCTTCTGTTCTCCATTAACATGAAACAACTCAGAAAAAAAATATAAAATTACAAGTTCTGTCTGTGAAGTCTGAAATTCTATGTTCCATTTTCCTCCAAGTTCTGGAATAAAAATTATTTTTTTTTCTCTGATTTTAACACTTTAACATCTTTATATTTTGCATCTACCTCAGTTACAGTAGTTTCCATTTCTGAACCTCTGTTCACACACTCATCATCTCATCTTTGTTTTCATGTTCAGCATCATCAGTTTCATAGAAAACTGACAAAAATATTAGTTTAAATAGATATATTTTGATTCTCACTGCACATAACTGCTGGGTTTCCTACCCTTAATCTTTTTTATGTGATTGAAGCAACTTCTTAAGGTTTGACTCACAAATATAAGGAAGTATAGAAGTATAAACCTTCCTAGATTCTTTGGTTTTGTTTTTTTTTTTTGTTTGTTTGTTTGTTTTTGTTTTTACTTTGTCCTTATATATTCTTTTTTCTGCTTGTGTTTGATCTCTTTTCATTACAACATTTCTCTGAATCGCTTATTTACCCAGTTAGCTCTGGAGCACCAAAAGATTTATTTTCTTGCTCCTTTGGATTACGTGATTCAGATAATTTTGCCCCTTGGTTTAAGTAAAATCCAGAACCACTTTCCATGCAAGTCCCTGCATGTTATAGAGTAGCTTGTTTCACTGTTGTTTCTTGTAGTTTATCAGCAGCTGACCTTTCAAAAGAGAACCTTAGCAACAAATAGACTCCCCATTTATCTTTACTTATAATATGAATTGAAGAGCAGATAGATAAACAACAGATAAGCACTTGTGTGTGTACCATGACGAGACAGTCTATATTGTAATAACTTACCAAAAATCATCTAAAGAATCAGAGCTTCATGTTGATTTGTTGACTACCTAGTGAAGTAGGAACTGCTGTTTTCAGAAAGAAGAGAGGGAGAGAAGTCCAACAAATGGAATAATGAGACTTTTTTTTAAAAGGAAAAAATAGCTGTTATTTGGTACAAGCAACGGACTACATTAACAAAATCTGTAATAGGATTGTAAACTTAGTAAGGCCTTAATTTTTATTTGTCCTGATTCATTTTATAATATCTTAAGAAGAAAGAGCATCCATATAAAATAATTCATAGTATGTTGAAGAGCATCATGACATTTTCCTGAAAGTCTCTAAATATTGAACAAGCCCACCCTTGATGGGAGGCTGTTACTGCAGTTCCTCAGTGATTGGTCTCTTGAGTGTTTTCATTAACTTGTGAGATTATCAGTCTTAAAGCAGTCTGGCCGCAGATGTGTACTTGCTCTAGTCAATGGCAGGAACAGAAAACTGAGAATCAGTACATCTTTACCTGAATATTGATTGTAAAATATCTGTCTTTGTTCTTTCTGGAATTAGCTGGTGGCCTATTGCCCATTAACAAACAGTTACCTGAGCAGAAGCTAATGTTACAGATGCTATAAAAAGAGTAGCAGCAGACCAAACAGATTTAAATCAGCTCAATTCCAACAAAAACTCTTTCATCTTGAAACAATTTGAACTCTACCAAGAATAAGTAAACAGAAAGTATGTTTTCTTTCACCTTCAACTGTCTGTAGTTGCTTTCACATTCCCTGTCTTCAGATATGAGGAAGGCTTTCATATCTTTCCTGGTACAAAATTCTCTTAAGATGTTAACATAATTACTTTAGTTTATGTAGTTCTTACTGTATTTACATGGTATTCAATTATGAAGCTTTTCTAAACCAGAGTTTCTTTCTTTCACAGATAAAGAGCTATCAAAATAGCTACAGCAGAAAAGATATTTTTTGCTATAGATTGTGTCAACAATACAGAAATATAAAAGCTACTTTAGCATCTGAGTCTAATTTTATTTCTATATGTATATCATCAGTATAATTACCTGCAATATAGTTAGAGTCTTTATATGTTCATATATTGAAAGCAAGACATTTACATACATAAACACCAGGGAATAAGAAAGATCCAAAGAATTCTTTCTTTAAAAGCATGTGGATTCTGAATGTTTTTTTCCTTTGAAGTCTGATACACCTCTTTTCTCAACTAAGCAAAGCCACAGGCATATTGAAGAACTATCTTGCTTGTTAAAGAGTACTAAATTTGAGTTCCTTTAGAAAATGCAATAAATTTTGACTGGCAAAAGTGTGCCTCAGAAACCAAACCAAAAACAAAACCAGAAAACCCAAAAAAACTGTACTAGCATTAGCAGTCCTACTAGATGCTCCTGCTGCTCAGAATATAGGATTAGGCTGAACAAAGAGAAGATTAATGCTTGTTCTTACAAGTAGAAGGGCCCGAATCTGCTCCTCAGTGCCCACTATTCAGAGGTCCTACTTTCTCAGCTGTGCCAATGGTAAGAATTCTGTGTGTGTTTCTTATTTAAGCTCTTCAGACTACCTCAGATGATTTCTGTTTGAAACAGATTAGAAAGTGCTCATGGGACTGAGTCCATTTGGTGGGCTTTAAGACTGTACCCTCCAGCTAAGGGAAACTAACTTCTGAAATTACAGCCTTCAGTGTTTGTCCACAGCCTGAGAAAAAATGATGAAGAGAACCAATATAACTTAATTTGAAGTAACACTTATATTTTTATCACACGTTATTTTATACGTTCATTGCTTATTTTGATTCACCTGACTGATTCATCTGGCTCCAGCTTTTTAACAACAGAAGGAGAACTTAAAAATAAGTACCACCTAGACAGTATCAATTCCAGTTATGCTGATCCAAGAAGAGGTGCTTGGTTCTCCAGGCAGACTGTTCACAAAAGCATTTAAACTTGTGTATTTAGAGAAATACCTTCAGGACTGAGAAACAACATATTCTGTTTTCATATGCTGTATTCTGTTAGATATCACCCTTGAGAAAAAAAATGCAAAATAAAGAGACACTCTGTGGCTGCTATTGCAAAGCAAAGGGAGACAGACATTCCTCTCTCCAGTTTATATTTTGTGACAATTTAGTATCTCATGCTGCTATTCCTGCTATGGCTCCCAAAGTACTTTGAGTTCTTTTTCAGCTGTGGTAGATCCCCCCTGTTACAAAGAAAATTGTTTGGCATGCATATCCATCTTTGTTCCATCCTCTCACCCTTTCACATTTGACACGTTAGGGAATTGGCAATTATCAACAGATGGTGCAAATTAGAATGTCACAATGTTAATTTACATTTTCTCCAATAGCAGGTTATCTTTCTAATAAATCCAGAGGTTAAGAAAACACAGAGATAATATTTCCCTTCCTTCAATCCATTCACCTTTAGTCTTCAAATAAGTCCAAGAACCAAAGCTAGTAAATCCACATATTTTGCTAATTTACCAATTTCATTGGCCAGGTAAATATTCCTTAATTTATCACTTAATCCCAAAGTTTCTCAGTGAGTTTTATTCCTTAATCTGGAAGTTGACAAGGGTGAAGTCTAATACCAGTCATTTAAAACACCTGAAAGAGAATGAGGAATAGTTAGTGAACTAAGGGCTGAAAAGGGTAATGTACAATTGCATCAATGACGGCTTACTGCAAATAAAAATCAAGGAAATATTGAAGAGAAGGAAGACTCTTAAAAAAAGGAAGCTTCAAATTATTTGTAGTTAGTGATCAAAGGTTATCAAACAGGAGTATTAAAAACTGGTCTACTCTTATTGAAATATATTGCAGAAACAAGGTGAGATTCTTGTAAAAAGCTTATTAAACAACAATAATATTTCATAGTATTTAATAATTTTGAGATAAATCTCATTAGGTCGCTATTCCATTTTTCACCTTGTTAGTATCTTCTTGAGAACTAAAGAACTTATCAGATTTAAAATTTAAAATTTCTTCCGGGCTTATAGTAGTATACTAACTTAATAATCTGTAATAGAATGACTCTAGCTTTACACTGCTTTACCTGAGCTGCAAATCCATCTTATGAAATACTTCTCCTAGCTCCTGTAAGCATATACATTGAAGTTTGAAGGCTTTTACATGCAGTAAAAAAATGGGCAAGTGGTATATAAGCATCCAATTATTTCCATTCTATATTGTAAAAAAACAGATCAGTATTTTCCTATTGTTTTCCATGAAGCTTTATATAAGAGCTATGTAGTTACACAATACATCCTTGAGCTGTACAAACCAGTCTAGGTCAAATTCTATTTCCTGAATTCATGTTGACTTCAGTAGGAGGGATGCTTTCCCTGGAAAACATCCTTTCTTTAAGCCACTGGAGGGAAACAAAGAAGCTGCTTTAAAATAAGGTCCATTCTAGCAACTTAATATTAGTTAATTTTTAGATTCCTTTTCAAAAAGAGTAAAAGAAGCATGGGCAGTTGTATCTATGAGAAGACCCTTTGCAATCAAGGCTTGAGCACAATGACCCTTTTTACAAATGCTAGCATTTGAAAAGGACGAACAGGGAAATAAACCTCAAAGGGCATGACAATAGGATATGGAGAGGAAGTGGGTGGGTTAATGCATCTGAGAAGCAAAGCTCCTTATAAAGGCATTGAAGAGGTTTAAGGTTCTATTTAACAACAAAAGGAGTTCTGGAACAGGGCATAATTTTCCCACAGGATTTTTGTCTTTTGATGTTTTTGAAACACAAATTTTATTTATTTATTTATTTTTAAAAGGGCTAGTTTGACATTTGATAAGCTTGTTTAACGCCAGACTCTGTAGTCACATTATGCTGTAACTTTTGCTGGCAAAGCCAATGTCCCCTGGTGGTATTGTACCCACACCCTCGCCTGTAGGATGGAGGTGGCTTTAGCTAATGGTTCTAGCAACATCCCAAGCTAAGGACAGTACCACTCCTGTCCTTACTTACATTAAACCTACATGTTATGGTTACATATGCAAAACTGGAGGTACAAGATAGCAGGAAAGCCTTTCCTCAGATATATGCATAATTCTATCAGGAAGTAATAATCATAGTTTGGTTTCAAAACCATGCTCAAGTCTGTGCCTGTGATCAAATACAGAGCGCTATCATTGCTCCAGCCCTGAAGCTTACCTAGTAAATGGTGGCAAAGGGGAAGGAAAATCAAAACATACAAAAAAAAGGGCTAAGTTCCCTTGAATAAATTATGTTACTTTCTTGGTTTATTTTATATGAGTTGGTTTGGCTCTTTTTTCCAAAGCAGTTAATTGTAAAAACATGGTAAGAGACAGGGACAGGACAAAATAACTTTAAAAAAAAAAAAAAATGTTAAGGGAGCAGAATGAGAAAAACTGATGGAAAGACTGAGCAACAAGTGCTGGAGGTTAGAAAAAGTACTGATAACAACATAGCAGAAAAAAAATACAGCTTGTTCCAGAGGAAATATCAAGATCTGCTGAGCACTGCTCAGGCTTCTCTAACATCACTCTTTGGGGAATTTGTTTAAAAAAAAAAAAACAACAAAAAAGCTCTAAATGACATCCTGAGTTTCACAGGTTATATTAAAACTTTAAATTATGTGAATTTATCCCCAAGATTCCTTTGACTAACAAAATATCATCATCCGATTTAGTACTTTGTAGCAGAGACATTAACCTACCTGTTCCTTGTGAGAGTTGAATCAGTAGAAAGGGAACAGAAACTGAAGTGCCAAGCAGCCATATAGCTGCACCTCTTTTACAACCACTGAGGGAAGCCCATGCCCTCTTGCATTTGTATAATCAAAAAGGAATACAGGAAAGAATCTGCCTTACAGGTGCTAATACCTTCCATGTCACTATTACTCTATCAGACTGTCACCATTAACACCTAGAGGCTAGTTTATCTTCTCTGGGTTTGTTTTGTTTTTTTTTTAAGTCCTGCAAACTGAAAGCATGCCAGCCTTTTTACTAGTGCTTTTGATTTTGCATCAGTACAATCACGTTAGGATAAAAACACATGGGAGAATCAAATCCCATAAATTAAATAGAAAATCCCTTTGGATGATTAGTTCAGACCAATGTTAAAAGAATATTTTGTGTGCATGTCAGGTTCTTTGCCAGTCTCAAAGCAGTCATTTGGATTCACTTCATTATAGGCACTGCAGTACCTTCAGAGAAAAAGAGAGAAATAGAGCGTGAGACAGAGTAATAATAACCCTTGAACAATGAAGTCTTTCTCCTAGCACAACTTCATATAACTGAGACAACTATCTTTTAATCAAATATACAAGCACCACTGTAACTGAATTCAGCATCGTTAACATCCATGAGGATGAAAAAAAACCCACAGAGGAACACAGAGGAGAAGAGACACTAGATAAAATGGAGTACTACGTCATGGACTTAAACAGAAGCATGAGTACAAATTTGACAGCAGAATAAACACATGCTGTAAAGATGGTCTGATCTTTCCCTTTTTAAGTCAATAGAACTTTCCACGCTAATTTTAGTAGGTGAGACAATAGGCTGTTATTCTCCAGCCCTTCTTCTTTCTACCAGTCTGGTTCTTGTTCTCTACTTTTCCACTTTGAATTTATGGCTCACATTCTCCAGCTTGATCCTGAGGGTTTTTGTTAATTCATCTTCTCTGTTATAAATTTTCTTCTTCTGGGAATGCTTTTTCATTTGTTCTTTTTCTGACACTGATATTTTAAATTACCAAAAGAAACAGTGTATGTCACGAGCAGGTGACCAATCCTTAATGAGGATCAAAGGACAAAGTTGGTTTATGAAAAGTAGCATGAAACAATGAAAGCAGAATTTAACCTCCTAACATACTGTGTGAAGTCTCATTTGTCTTTCCTATGTCAAGTGGATGAAATACTCATTAATTGGCTTTACCATTGGGCTTTTCTCCAGATACGAATTCCTGCGCAGAACTTTAGGTTTGGATCCTGATTCAGTAAAGTTATTTACTAGTGCTGAGTTTCAAGAGTATAAATAGTGAAGGTGACCCAAGTGTCTCATATGATAATTTCCTCCATTAAAATCTGGCTTTGGTTCAAAAAAAATATTCCATGAAAACACGGATTTCTTTCAGATATGTTGCTTATCATGATTTTTATCTCAAAATTTAACAAATATTTGTAGGAATCAAATTAAAGAAAGTTTTAAGTTGTTCATGAAATCAAGGTGTTTTTTTTACTAAAAAAAGACCAGTAAATACTTTAATAACTGTTTATGCAAACATGATTAACATCATGAACACTTTCAGGAAAATGAAAATGAACTCAGTTTGAACTTTGTTAAATGAAAACAATTTGAAACTTGCTGCCAATAATATTTCCTTTTCCTTTCCAATGTTTTTAATGCACAATTCAATTGATGTGGGTAGAGCTGTTCCCATACATGAACTTAGGCATGTACTTAAATACCTTGTTTAATGAACGTAGTGTGTTTTGTTGTTTTGGGTTTTTTTTGGTTTTTTTTTTTTGGCAGGAGTCGTTTTGTTGCTTGGTTGTTTTGGGTTTTTTTCTTTTAATCTTTTACCTACATCTCAATTGTAGGATTCATCTAACATTAGCTATCTCAAAGTTGCATGTCTAGTCCCAGCTAGTAATCTAGTCTTCTTCCATGGTCAGTGCAGAAAGATAGTTATCTCAAGAAGGAAATACCTCCATCCAAAGATAAGGTGTTTGTGACTGGTGAGATAAATTGCCCTCAGAAGGCACTGTGTTTGCTTTGACTGTAAATAAAAAAAAAAAATAGCTGTTATGACTAGAATCTTAAAGGCTACACAGTAGTGGTTTGGAGTGATGAAACCTTTGCAAGATACTAATGATTGCTTAATTTCTACAACTGTTTTGGATTTTGTTGGCTACTCTTTCTGTAGGCAAGGAAGCATCTCACAGCAGGAAATCAAAAACATAGATAGTGAACTGTATATAGCAGCTTATTACTTTTCATTCTTTTGCTATTCGTTATCCTACATTGATAACTATTGAAGAGTTTTTTTCTCCTTCTCCCACACTTCTTACCAACATGTATGCTGGTTCTATATTAGCTTAATTCAACTGACTTTATGAATGTACTTAATTTTGAGTTGTATTCCTTAAATGCTTTGTGAAGCAGGAGATTTATGTTTCTGCTGAGCACTGACTGGAACAGAAGTGTTTCTTCCTTTAATAAATATTCAAAATACTTTTCTTAAAAAAGGAAGACAAAATTTAAAAAAATCATAGTGAACAGGTTTATTTGTCCTCTGATACTCAGCAGGTCATATATTCCACTTTCTAACCTACACATCATGAACCAATTTGCTTGTTATATGTTTTCATATTGTACCAATAGGTGGCACTAGAATTATCTTTATTTTTCTATAAGAAGGACAGTGACAAGAGATATATCATTTTATCAGTACAGTAGAGCACTAAAAGAAAATAAGATCTTACAGGGCCTGGAGACAAGCAAAATAGCAATGCTGGCATGGCCTGCAGCTCTTTCTTATAACTATTTGATCTTTGAGATGTAAAGGTAGTATTGCCTAATGAACTTATAATTCTCTTTTTATACTACATTTCCTCACTTGCTGCAGTAATGTAGGTAACATGGGGATGTATTTCCTGATGGCATAAATAGG
Source organism: Nestor notabilis (assembly GCF_000696875.1). Taxonomy (NCBI): domain Eukaryota; kingdom Metazoa; phylum Chordata; class Aves; order Psittaciformes; family Psittacidae; genus Nestor; species Nestor notabilis. The sequence continues at coordinate 24,034 of NW_009928773.1, forward strand.
CAACATTTGAATGACTGAAATAGTCTTTCTCTGCTACAGAAAAAGTATTAGATCTGGTAATTAATACTATCTTTTGTGGTATCATGAAGCATGTCTTGGCAGTATGCAAATTAATTATTATTTTGGCAAATTTACTGAAGAGTTCTACTGTGAATAATATTCAGGGATTTGGGGAAAACTTCATTCCATCCACAAAGTTTTTTCCACCAGCATCCATGAGATGGCCAAGGAACTCAGGTATGTAAGGTCAAGTTTGGTTAGCAGATGGTATAAACTGCATTAGCATGTGCAGAATCTTACAACATAGGACTTAAAGGGACTTGAGAGCCATTTTCAAACAGAAAGAAGTGGACTTCTCATTTACAATGAGGAAAGAAGAAAACAAAAAATAAAAAGAAAAGGAACTCCAGATTCCATAAGCCACAGTTTTATTAAGTGAGGAAGGGATAGTTGTGCTTCTCTTCAGCCCACTAGTACATCTTTTCCTGCAGACAATTTCCCATGGTCCTTTCCAGCCCTTTAGCCATTGAAACAGGCCTTTCTGGTAAATCGAGATCTGATCCAGTTTTACCCTACTTTTAAGGCAAGGTAAACCATACATATCAGCAGTCATATTATGTACATACATTATGTATCAATAAAAATCAGGAAAAGAGATTATTTAGAAAAAGAGGTAAACAGTCTCACACATTCACATCCTGTTCTTGTATATCTTTACTTATCTATACTCCCTTACCTTGGAACTATATATATTTCAGTATCTAAGCAAGCAGACAAGTATTCATATAACATATTTTTAACTTTATTTATTTCTGTGAAATATATAGTTCTATATATTCAGTCCAAGCGTAAAGAGGAGTGATTAATGCTTTGAAGGCAGTTCAGAATTTTGCACTCAAAAACAAGCACTGAATGGAAGCTAGTACCAAGTACATAGGAAAATTATCTAAGAATACATCAGATCAAAATGCAAATTATTGAGGCTTCATCCTGTAAGGTAATGAGTAGTTTCAGCTTCCACTTGAAGTCCTGAGAGTGGGTGAGGGAACGCTTGAGAGAGATAACACCTTTCATGTCTGAGCTCAAGATGAATTAATGCAATATACCCAATGTCATGTCTTACTGCTTAATTGACTACCTGTAGGTCTAATATAGCTGGCTTTATCATAGAAAAATCATTTTGATTTATTTGATGCATTGTATATCATAAGGAAGCATGCATGAGGTTATTAATGTCTTGCATAGATGTGATATATTCCAAGGGCACAGATAATGCATTTCATCATATGCAGTACTAGACTACTATGACTATTACTCTGAAACTTTCTGTTTTTATTTTTATGAATATTATTTTTATTGTATTTTTCCTCACATTGCCTGTTTTACAAGAAGAGTGGTGCTTTTGACAAAAGAGACTATCCTATAAATATTGCAGAACTTTAGTTGGAACATAGCAGTTGGAAATACTGATTATAATAAATGCAGGTTATAACAATTCAATTTGTTGCTAATTTATTATAGGCAATTGAGTTGTTAATTGTTCTCTTTCACTTATGGTCCTCAAGGTTAATCTGTGAGAGGTCAACTGGCATGGTCATGCTCTCTAAATAAATGTCTCTCTATATCACATAAAAAAAAATATGTGTCTAGTGAATATCATCTTTTTTATCATCTTTTCCTAAATCTTCAGGCTTTCTTAAAAGAATCAGGGAGATGGTTTAAAAGGACAGATTTTAAAATATAGCAAAGCAGCCTTGAAAGTATTTTCTCACAAAATTCCATTGGTACGATGAGTTATAACAAGACAGCTTGATAGGGCAATTGAATGTATACTTTTCCAGCAAAGGGTTAGTAACTTTATTTAAACAATCCCAATACTTTAAAGAAATAGGCATTCAGACTTGAATTCCAAGGTGAGAGTTTTTTCTTACAGGATTTTGGGTTTGTGTTTATTTTATAGGTTTTTTTTAATTAATGTTTCTGGTGAAATTCAACCTTTTAGGCAGTTATATTCTCCTGGAAACAGGCTGCATCATGCTCCACCAATACTAGTCATACCATTAATGATTGCACTCTTCTGTCTTCTCACAATTATCTCATGCTTTTTTACCATATCCCTTTGCACTGAGATGGTTAACTAAATTCCTCTCTACACAGTGGAAAAAGTTCCAAGTGAATATATATTTATTACCATTCAAAATCAAATAGCATATAGTACATAGCATTGTGCTATATACATGATATGAAAGTGCATGCACCACAATTTAGCACAGGCAACTCAAATATCTTGTTGTCGGACTTTTTAGGTAAGATGAATCTTAAAACAGTATGCTAACATGTGGGTGTTTATCACTGCCTCTGTGTCATGCTTTTCACTGTTTTTCTATTCCAGTGCAGTCACTTGTATTCCATATCAGTGTGAAAGACAGAACTGGTCTACCAGCACTGTAGGAGGCGTGCCACAGTTTAGATGTGACTATAACCCTTTCTCTTTTTTTTTTTTCTCAGTTCAGGGCCTCAGTCTTGTACATTTAGAACACAACACCACTGTCCACTGCCTTCCTCCCACTTGTGTCAATTGTAGCTGGCTGGTGGAAGTGTGCAAGATTGAGTCCATGAAATTGCAGGCATTGAAGGAGCTCCTGGAGATATGTTTAAGTCTGAGAAATGTTTTTCCATCTGAAGATGTTTTTCCTACTAGCTACTTAATTTTTGACAGGGTACATAACACATTAACTCAAATAAACTTCTGATATGTTTATGTCAAGATAAAACATTCATTCCTAATAGCACGACAGAGTTGTTTTCCACATAAATATTTTGGTAGTTTATGAAGTCTACTTAGGTGAAAAGATGTCTACATCTAATTCAAACATACCAAGAGAGCAGTGCTTTACAGAATGTTTTTACATTTACAGGGACTCTGTAGTTTTACAGTCTGTCAATATATCAGCAATAATCTTTGAATAAGAGTAAAGAATGGTCTGAAACTACTAGGAAAAAAGCTTTCAAGATTAAACTTTCAGAATTCATCTGGAAAATCTGCTTTCTTTGTGTTCTTGAACATGAGCTGCTGTGACAATACTTAAGACACTGAACTTTCTCTAAGTGGCTTCAGAAATACTCTTGGAGGACAATGAAAGAATCAGTTACTTTTGTTACTACAGACTACAAAATAATAATAATAAAAAAATTGAGCCAAAAGTATAAATATTGAAATACCCATCAACATGGAGTATCAAAAAATGGCGATATGGTACTTGAAGAAAAAAAAAAAAGGCAAAAAAAAAAAAAAAAGTCCATAGCTATGGTTTCACTGATTTACATCTATTTGTAGAAGTTATTATAGTTTAACTTGTAGGGGAAGAACACTAGACTGGCACTGAATGATAATAATTTCTGGAGGATAAGTATAGCTGTAGTAAAGTGAAATACTGAAAAGTGATTATAAACAATTCACAGACCATTTAAATTTCACTAAATTTCTACTGAAATATCAAGTCCTGAAGCTTAGGTTTAAAATTATCCCTTTGTTTTTAGCTACATTTCTTGAAGAAATAACTTTTCAGTTATCTACAAACCTTCACTCCATCATTTGCCATTGTTAGAACAATTAATATACTAATTTTAACTGCTTCTTGCAATTTTTTCTTCCAAGAAAAATGAAAATAATGGAAAAAATGAAAAAACTAAATAAGACATACAGCAGAGAGATTTTCTGTTAAAAAGGGAGAAGGACAGATTGTCTTTAAGAAGATTTAGGAAATATTATCCAGTTTGCTTGTAGCAGCTCTTTAATTTCAGTCCTTATCTTTAAAGAAACATCATCAAACTTTTGGAGAGAGAGGATAAGCATCTCTGAATGCTTAGAAATATCTAAGGGTAGTGGCTAGAATAACAACAAATAGATCGAAATCTTTAGAACTAAGTCTCGACACAAAAATGCAAGCCCAGATTGATTATCTGCGACACTGCAGCAGACTTAAGGCTACTTTTCCACTTCTAGGAAGATTGTAATGAAAGCTATCAAATACTCTTGGACAAAATGGTTATTCCTTGACCTACCAAATTAAGAATGCGCATAGTGCTGGCAACACCTCTGATATATACTGAGTGGGTCATGCATATTGATAGAGCTGTGAGGAGTAAATTCTGTTTTATCCTGTTCTTTCAGTTGTTTCTTCTTTTCTTCTTCTTTCCACCCCCTCCTCTCCCCTCCCACCCCCCCTCCCCCAGCGATTGTCTGTGCATGCCAACAAGTTGTTTAGCAGGAAAAGGGTAGACTAGATTCAAATCCTCTGCTCATCTGTTCCTCTTCCAGGAAGATGGCAGCTTACTGGCATCACATAATTGCTGAGGTATAAATCTGTGCTTTCTTGCTCCCATTCAAGATTTATGCCACTAAAGCCATATGAAAAAATACATCCAGTTGCCAGAAAAACTAGAGAAAATTGTTCTGTCAGAGTTTTGAGAACCCAGAATTATTTTCAAAAATACTAAAACCACATTACTTTTATATATTCCCTCAGGCAAGTGTATTAAATACATTTAATTTATCAGACTTAGTAGGTCCCAAATAATAAAATTATTTGTCATATACGATGGTCTACAAGCACCAGAGAGATGGGATGATTCAGTTGCATGTGGAGACCCCACACAAGATTCTCTGTATCTTAATAGCCCCTGTTAGCTCTCTGATGAATTCCTTTTGGGAATCAGGAAAGGGAATAAGGAAGTCCCAAACAAAAAGATGAATTGGTGCTATGTGCTATTAATGCACAGAGCAGGCAAGATAGATTACAGAATCTCCTTTATTTTTTTTTCTTTCTCTCATTTTATACTTCCCTTGTAATTTTAATTTCTTTGTGGAAAATAATTATTTTTTGTGCTTTGGACTTCTAGTATAATGAGCTTATGATGCTTTTTCAAAGCTTTCAGGTACTACCAATATAACAGCATCCACTCTAGTCCAGGTTCAGTTAGCCTGAAACTTTAGTCAAAGAAGCTACAGGCAGACCAGAAGCTTTGCAACCTTGTAACTTTCCTACTGCTTGTGGCAACAAATCCTGTTACTTTCAAACCCCTGGAGCCCCCATACACAAACGCAGACTACTCAAACCATGCAGAGAGGGATGGGAAGGGGAGAGAAAATGCCTTTCACTCTCAGCCCATCAGGAGGGTTTTTTCTATTTTAAAATATTGCAGTGTCTTTTTATCCATTATCATAATAGTCTGCTAGGCTCTACTTCAGAAAGAAAACACTTATGTCAGTGGGATTTAGTCCCTTAAGATATTCAGCCAGCTGGTTGCTTTTGAGACTCAGTCCCTTGTCCAGACCAGCAGGGACATTTTAAAGCCAAAGTCAACAGAAGCAGGATGCATGAAATAGTCATAACCTTAAGTGTTTGTCCTTATTTTATTCAAAACTTTAAGTAGAAATAAGACAGAACAGTGACAAGCTTTATGCATTAAGACTGTAACTTCTTATATATCAATAATCACAATAAGAAAACTAATGCTATCATACAATTCTAATTGGAGGTAGAAAACTTAAACATGTTGAATTTATGTCAGTACAATACTTCATGGAAAGAATGCACTGTGGGCAAAGCATCTCATCGTGGGGCCCTGTGGAAAAGATGTATGCATCATTACAGAGTGGAGAATGAAGAAACACCATGGATACTGTTTTCAATTTTGACCATGTCGTTAGAGAAGGACTGAAAACAGCATGAATATAAAAGATCTGTAGAACAGCAATAACCAGGTAGTGATGAGTGAGTGGGCTGTATATTCTCTGGAAGCAGAGATTAAGAATTTAGGAGAAATTAGACCAAGAAATGGAAAAAACAAACAAACAAAAAAAGAGAGATAGAGAAAGTAACCCATGTGTTTTATTATACTTATTTCTATAAAATAGGTTCTGAATGTTAGTCTGACATTTAAAAACAACATTTTTAAAACTGTCACTGTTATTCTTGTAAGAGATAATTAACCCAAGGAGTTCACTTCCGCATAATATTTAGTGGCAATTCCAATGTACAGACTAAAATCAGATTAACCTTTTGTAAGACTCAACATTGCACAGAACTAAAAACGATCAATCTTTTTGCACTGGAACATCAGCTGGTCACCAAGTAGTGGCAGGGCAAAAGTTCTCATCCATCAAGGGCAAGAAACAAGTGCTTTACTTTAGCTAAATATTCTGTTATCCACTGAAAACTAAGTATGACAGTAGAATAGTGTTTCTTTGTTCGCCTAGATGATTTTTCTGTTACTTACACTTTACCACTTGCAATCCCTATCAGCTCAGCTGAGATCTGAATGCCAAACTGGATTCTCTTGAGATATGCAATTGGGCATCTTCAGTGGATAATGAAGTTTCTACCCTAATGGAATGTATCAATAAGAGTAGTCAATTTACACTGCATGGGTAAGTACAGCTCACAAGCTCACATGCAGAGACATAGACCATAAGGTTAGCAGCAAGGCTAGGTATATGCTCTTTCCTGGGACAAAGAGTCAACACAAGCTACTGCAGCAGATACTGCTTGATTCCCTGAGACTCCGCTGCAGGCCTGGCCTTATGCAATGAAGAGATAAAAAGCCATTGCTACTCTCCCTGACAAATTACTCCTTGAATTCTCCTTTTCTTCTTCCTTCCTGCAGGTGCAAATTAAGTGCTTACTGACCATAAGGTTTGGCTGTGTCGCCCACAGGTCAGGGAATATTTCCAAACCCTGGTCATTATCTATACTAACATTAAGTTACAAGTGATTACAATTCAATACATTTCCTCAAAGCTAGCTTGATTGCAAAAAAAAACCAAACCAAACCAAATCAAACCAAAACAAAAACAATCACCTCCCCCCCAAAAAAAGAAAACCAACACAAAACCCCAGTTGTATTATTCTCACTGATTTGAGGAAAAGAAAATATCACAATAGACCATTTCAGTCAGTGCGAAGGGCGAGAACAGAGTTACATACCTTTTTTCCTTATTTCTTGAAGTTTAAAGAGGGAGGGAAAAGGAGTGTTAAGATCTGAAAATGAATGTCCAAAGTATCTCTCTTTTCAGGGCATATTAGGAGACATTGAACCCACGCCTTACTTTTAGAGCTAGACTTATAAGCATTTTTTATTATTATTACTACTACTATTACTATTATTATTTATTATGGGGTTGTGCTTGCCACATGAAAATAAAAGGTATTTATCAAAAGAAAGTCTTTAGTGTTGAGGTAATGTAGAATATATAGATTTTTATTCTTTATCTGCTTTAACTATTTGAAGGTTTTCCTATTCAAGTGAAAAGCATAATCACAGTGCTGGTTTTCCAGATTTGAGGGAAAAAAGTGAAATGAAGTATAGATCTGAGATCTCACCTTTCTAATGGATGTTGAAAAACACACTCTATTCCTGAGCATCCCTGGGAAATCACTACACCTTCAAGTTGCTAAACTATATACCTTTCTGACTGTAGTGAACTGATATGCACTTCAGTTGAGCAGAGAAGTCAGGCACTGAATTAATACTTTATTTATTCCTGTGTTCTAGGAAAAGAAAAATGTTTCTTCTGCCCTAGAGAAAACAGTAGAATTCAACCATGAATGAAGAGCAAAGAAAGAACTGGTTGTTAGCATTAAGATTTCTGCATACTCAGTCAGACGTCATACATAGGGTAGGTCGCAATGAGCCAGCTATACAGAAACTCTTGCACGGTTCGGCCCCCAAGCTGCTGCTTCACATATTGCTGAAGCAAGACATCTTAGTAACATTTCTTGTGTCCTAGAATTTAACTGTATTGCTGTTTGAGGCTTAACACAAAACCTACTATACTTCTAGTGTCATACAAAGGTGCTTTTTCAGTTACATCAGTAAATAATAATCACAATGAAATGTAAAAAATCCCTACCCATCTAACGTTTCTGTGCTATTTAGGTTGTTATGACTAATCTTATACTCAGAATATCATTGACCTATTGCCACACTAGCTTCTGTCTGGAATCCTGAGATGTTAAAAAAAAACATGATTTCTGCCATAGAAAACTAGTTTCATTAGGAAAGCTAATGATGAGGCCTACACATCCTATTCTCTCTTCTCTGTATCAGCTGGTTTAGTCAATACCACAACAGTAATGGGCAAAAGCTGTCACAATCTGAGGAAAGATTTGCAAAACCTAAACTGGTCATTAAGTAGGTTGGTAATATTTTCCATTTCACTTTCTTGCCTCCAAATTCCTACTGTTTTAAGGCACACCACAACAGATCTGAATAGACAATCAAAGTTTTGTCCAAAGTCCACTCCACAGTCATTGAATTTATTCTTTCTGGTTTACTCTCACCTACTTTGAGAAAATGCTGTGAGCTTCTGGTGGCAAGGAATGGGCAAGAAATCCTGTCTTTAGGAGAACACAGCTACAGGAACCTAATATCTGTCAGGAGCACTATTTTTCAGTAATGCTCCTCTGATGGCACAGAATCTGTGGAGATCAAAAAAATGTTGTTGAAGTGCATTAGGTTGTCTGTATCATTTCAGGCTCTTTTTTTTTTTTTTTAGGGAAAAGGATCTGTATATGAAGAAGTCAACAATTCCATGTTAGTAAACTCAATGGATACCACAGTTATCCACAGGCATCATACATGATCAATGAAAGAAAACACATTAGAGAATTAAAAGAGTTCAGGTGCAACAGAGACAGTAATTCACATGTGGTTTTGCCAGCATTTGATTGATAATAACTACTGATAATTCTTACTTCTAAACAGAAGTTGATGGTAAAGTCTTAAAAGTGAAGCATGATCCTTGGTCAGCTGTGACACAGACAACAACCTCTTTTGTCCTCAGTGGGAGAAATTCTAATTAAAGCCCTTTCCAAATCAGATTTTTTATATTTTCTAGATTGCCCATGTAGGGACTTCATGGCATTACTCATTCCTTGGCAGCTGGAGACTTCCTCCAGTTCCTCGGGCTGCATTGTTATGCTTCTGAAGATCTTACATCATTACTGTTAACACATCTGTAGAGAACACAGAACCACAACCCTGTGATTACCATTTGTTTCATAGTGTTTAACTTTGAAGCCTTTCTGCTTTTTAATTTAAAATCTTCCTAGCCTGCAGAAGAAAGGAATCCTTATTTCTCGACTTTTAGCAATAAGAGCAAACTCCCTTTGCTGGTGCAGGCACTTCTAGCACTGGAAAATCCTGTTTATTCATGCCAGTGGCTAACAAATAATAAGACAAGCACAGAAAAATGTCTTCAACCTAAGAAGGCTCAAACTGAGATAAGGTCCCTAAACCAAACACAATATTAGATAGGTAAGAGAAAGCATGGACTAATGAATTTGAGTCACTACTATAAAAATACTTTCTAAACTGATAATGGGTTCACATACCCATAAAAGTGGTATCAATTTTCACTGAAATGCAGTCTCAGATATACTGGGGTGTAAAAGCCATAGTAAGAGATGTGTAATGTATAAATTGTACATTTAACCTCCATTCAAAGTAATACTTAATTTGTTTTCCCTAATGATTTTAACCATGCAAATGATTAATGTCAGTGGCATTGTAGAAAATTGAAAGTAGAACAGCTTCAGGTGTAAAGTGTGGTTACTTCATTGGTCTACTTAGCTAAGTAGTAAATTTAAATGTTGTTGGTTAGGTAGAAAACTTGATTTGACACATTCCTATATGTATTTTCTTGTTATTTGAAGTTTGGTTGTATTTGACACCATTGAACTGGATTCACCTCTCTTGTGTTCAAAGACAGCTTCCTTTATCACATGCTGGGAATTTACTTTTCAACATTTCCATTTCCATCCATTTTGGGAACTGGATTTAACCTAGGATTTTAAAGACTTTTTAGTTTTAACACTTAGGAAATTTTATCAATGAGCTTTTTGAACTTTGACTCTATTAACAGGTCTTTTCGGTATGTCAAGGGATTAGAGACGGAGAGGCTTAAATGTATTTTCCTCTGAATATCTGTCCCAAGAAAACTTTCCTCACTATGCTTGTTTGTTTTCAACCTAGTTGTTTTAAACCAACATCATGTTGAATGATGTTGGTGAGGCAGCAACAGGTTGCCCAACGAAGTTGTGAATGTTTTTCATTCACAGGTGCTGGAGCACCTCCTTATGAAGACAGGTTGAGAAAGTTGGGGCTGTTCAGCCTGGAGAAGAGAAGACTGTGTGGAGACCTCATAGCAGCCTTCCAGTATCTGAAGGGTACCTATAAGGATGTTGGGGAGGGACTCTTCATGAGGGACTCTAGTGGTAGGACAAGGGGTAATGGCTTTAAACTTAAACAGAGAAAGTTTAGTTTAGATATAAGGAAGAAGTTCTTTACAGTGAGGGTGGTGAGGCACTGGAGTAGGTTGCCCAAGGAAGTTGTGAATGCTCCAGGCCTGCTGGTGTTCAAGGCCAGGTTGGACAGAGCCTTGAGTGACATAGTTTCATGTGTGGTGTCCCTGCCCATGGCAGGGGGGTTGGAATTAGATGATCTTAAGGTCCTTTCCGACCCTAACTATTCTATGATTCCATGATTCTATGATTCCTTCCATGGCAATGTTCAAGGCCAGGCTGGACAGGGCCCTGAGCAAACTGGTCTAGTGTGAGGCATCCCTGCCCATGACAGGACAGCTGGAACTAGATGATCTTAATGTCCTTTCTAACCCAAACTATTCTATGATTCTATGATTCTGTGATTCGATGAATGAAGGCTCTTTTCTTTATATAATAGGCCAGTCAATAAGGCAGTCATTCAAAGAATGGGAATCCATGTGCATTTTCCACCTGAATAAATTCAAATCCATATCTCTCCTTTTTACCATAGGGTAGCATAAAGACAGTGGCATGGAAACTAGTGCAGGACATGCAAATACTTCTTGATGTTTAGGTGTTTTAAAGAAAAGAATTCAAGATTATTTGGGCCAAACCCCAGAGAAGAACTGATTTTCTTTATTCCTAAGTATATCTTTAGCCTGAAAGTAAAGCAATCATAGGGACTTATGTTTAGCAATGTATCCCTATTCTACACAAAATCATCTCTAGAAAACATATAGAAATGGTCATGAGACGATAAAGAGAAACTTTCATCACTCCATCTGAAAATACCCGTGTTTCCTCCCTCCATTCTGTCACCATTGAATTCACTGATGTCCAGTGATACAGTTTTAGCAGGAGGAATCAAAAATAACCCTTCCAAAATATCCTCTTTATTACTGTTTATAAAATTCCTTGGTAAGATACATGGCTTTGTATCCTCTTGGTCCAAGGAAAGATTTTCTCTAGGCTATTTTAAAGATGCTGGAAAGGTTACTCTGTTCTTTAGCTTTAAAATAAAGAATTGTTTGTCACTATGTTCTGTCTTGAGATTAACCCATTGGGGGAACATGAAAAGCTTTTCATGTACAGCCACTATATCAAGCCCCTTGGATAACGAGAAGACTGTCTAGGTGTCTGGATCCAGACATATACGCTCCATTGGTCATCTCTGTCACATCTGAGATCTTCAGAAAAAATACCATCACTTACGAAGTTTTAGGATACACTGTCAATTAGAGAAGAGTAGACAACTGCTGAACTGGTGTGTTTAGGACTGTAACCTAGGATTCAGATATCTGCATTTTAACTATGTGCTATTTTAGAGATGCATTTTCCTTTTTCACTGGAAAAGGGAGCTGTACTCTTCACTTTAAACACCCATCAGAGCCAACAGAAACTTGGTAGAAACATGCTCTGCCATTGCCTAGCACAATCCAGCTTCTGCCTGCACTGTTATGTATTGCTCAAATGTCCTCTGAACTTAGTTTTGAGTTTTTATTTTACTTTCCCTGATTATCATTATTACCCTAAACTGTCTGGTTCCCATGAGTGAGAAATTTCTTAGCACTTTATTTTAAGCTTGTGTAGCATTACAAAAACAAAGCGTAGCTTGTCTGCCTTCTTAATGTGTAATGTACGTTAGTATTTTTTTGAGAGAATACATTACAAAACTGTCCTGGGTTCAGCCGTAGCAGTCATTTTTAGTCCTTCTTAGTACCTGGTGCAGTGCTGTGTTTTTGACTTTCAGCCTGGGAACAACGCTGATAACACCAATGTTTTCAGTTGTTGCTAAGTAATGTTTACTCTGACCAAGGACTTTCTCAGTCTCATGCTCTGCCAGGGAGGAGGGGAAGCCGGGAGGAAGCAGAGACAGGACACCTGACCCAAACTAGCCCAAGTGGTATTCCATACCACAGCACATCATGCCCAGTATAGAAACTGGGGGGAGTCACCCGGAAGGCCCAGATCGCTGCCTGGGTCGGGCTGGGTATCAGTCGGCAGGTGGTGAGCAATTGTATCCTCTTCCCTTGTTATTTCCCTTATCATTATTATTATTAGTAGTAGTTTGTATTATACCTTAGTTATTGGGCTGCCCTTATGTCAACCCATGGGAGCTGCATTCTTTTGATTCTCCTCCCCATCCCTCCGGGATCAGAGGGAGGAAAATGGGGGGTGTGAGCAAGTGGCTGCTTGGTTCTGAGATACTGGCTGGGCTTAAACCATGACAAAAACTTAGTTACAGTTTCATCATTGACTATCTTCCAGATGGAATATAAAGGAACTTGTCTAAACTAAGAAGCTTTATTTATTATTTGGGCATTCCATTGCTCCCTGTATGGAGATTGTCTCCTTAATTCTAACACCTCCCACTGGTACTTTCTGATTAGTAGTTGTTAGGGTGTTATCATACCAAGCTGATAAAGTCAATGGAAAGACCTATCCTCCCTTGAAAGCTCTAACCTCTAATGCTTTGTCCTGTTGTTTTGGGTTACCTTTTTTTTTAGGGGGAGGGAGGTGGAAGGGAGGAAGAAGAATTGTTTTGTTAAAAACTCACTAGTTACAAGTTTCATAATGGAAGAGAGCAGTTACAATTAACAAAAAGATATTTGGGGCTGAACATTAAATAACATCTGGAAAGGCTACTCATTCAGTGCTTTATGTGATGCCACAGGGTACTTCCTCAAAAATATGCTCTGCTTAGTCCCAGGCAATCACTGGCTTGGAGTTGGTCAAAGGAGCAGTGATATGAAGTCCTGATTGTTCCTTGGCCTCTTGTGGGTTTGTTTCATACTCAGTCAGATGAGTCATACAGGGATTGAAAAGTGTAGGTTTTCAAAAGACATTATCATCCAGTTTAGGTTGCTTAGGTAACACATCAGCTTTGGTATAATCTCTGTAGGTGCTCAGTTTCTCTAATTTTCATTTGCTTGGTTTCTCTAAACCACAAAATATCTGCTTCAGGGAATGCCTCTTTAAAGGTATAAGCAGCTAAATGTTCTCTCTCACACATATTCCCTGCTAGGCATTCCTCTGTTCATCTTTTCCAACTAAAAGATATACATATATATAATGAAAAGTTCAATGATTAGTATATGTCCTAGGGAGACACAGGAGATGGGTTGAAACTCATTCTCTTCTCTGTCTAACGGGCATAAAAAGTTGTATTTCCTTTTCTTCTTTTTTCTTTTCTCCTTTCCCCAGAAGAACTTTCCAAATAAAATATATCTATAGAGTGGTAGTCCATTTATCGTATCTGTCTACACTGTCTTGCTTTTCTGAATATTCATTAGGCAAAAAGCAGCATATAGCAAGATGGTAGAGCACTCATATAGGATGGGTGAGATGTGGCTTTCTATTATGGTTTCTTCTTTCTGTGTTATTCTGCTGTATCTAGTTAAACAACAGTTTAGCCATTTTATTTTCATATAAGAATTAAACTATGTATACTAATAAATTAGGAATATAAGCTTTCTATTCATTCTTCAAACCATTGTGGAATCAGAACTGAATTTGTTAGGCATCATGAAAACTTTTCTGCTTCTCACTGCTTTCTTTCTTTGATATAACCATCCCTTCACATATATATTTAGTCAAGCAATATGAGAAATTATTAACAATATTTATGGTTAACCTTTCTTGTAAAATATGAAGCATAGTACCAGATCGATAATGACAGTAATTGTATAATTAAATTTAATGGTGTGTGGGTTGGTATGTCCATAGTTATGTGTCTACTTACATATTTAGTAAATACATATTAAATAAATAATGGAAATAAATAAAAGGAAAAATGCTGTCAAACAATGCTCATATGTTTGGAAAAATTTCTCTAAAGTATGACACTCTTGCACTAATTGCACAGTGATTCAAATTATGTGGTAACAAAAGTAGTTTGTGTTTAATTCCCTCTGCTGAACTGCAGATCTTCCATAACACTGACCAAAGTTCCAATAAAAGAATAAAACAAATAACAGTTGATATGCAGAGTGCTATACTATCATAATCCAATTATTTCTCATAGTGCAGGAATGGCAGGCAATTTCCACACCTGTGACTCCAGAGAGATGTTATTTGCGCAGTTTGGATCTGAATACCTAATTAAATTTTGATATGGTGCCTTGGGTCAGATTTATGTTAAATTTCTCTTTTTGTATAGTCCATGGTCACATATTATTTTCTGGTGTGCTGGTTACATACGCTGCTCTCTTGCTTGGCAGGAAATCTGCCTTGATGATCAACTTCTGCATCCTTGTGGTTAATACCCATGCCATAAAGGCAACACCTGCAGTGAGAAGTGCCAGCTCCACAGTGGGGGACTGAGAAAGGTGGGGACTCTGTTTTCCCCATGGCATTTCATCTGTCTTTCATAATGTAGCTCTGCTAGTAGACTCTATGAAAAAGAACCTTCAGTTGTACAGTAAGGAGATCAGTGGCCAGTGTCTGAGAGGTGGGATTTCATATCTTTGCCATCAGATGCTAAGGCATTTGCAACACAGAAGTAGTGAATTTGACATGTAACATGGTCCTAATAAACAGAGGCATTTTTTAAATGAAAAAATGGCAGTCTTGTCTGATGCTTAAGGCCATACAAGCACTGACAAATTGATTGTGGTATAAAGGATTTCTATGACTTTGTAGAAGTCAGATTGATTTTTTTTCTTTTTATTGGATCTAACATTAGTTGATTGCCTTTTACATGTTCTACATTTGCATTTACAACTATGTCAAACTACCTGTCTAAATCCAAAATGTTATTGACTTCAGCTGTGCAAACCAGTCAGAATCATCCTTTATATTTCTGTATTTCAAACCCTACACAATATTTTCCTGAGTCCGTGCACAAAGATATAGGTTGTATGTGAAAAGAAATAAAGATGTTCTATTCTATTCTCTGCTCTTGTTCTTTTTCTTTTTTTTTTTTTCTTCAATTTTATTACATTTTTAATTTAAACAAACAGTTCAGGATTTGCAGAACTAGTGGTTTATTGTTTGCATTTGGAGAATGGTATATTTCCAGTTGTTTACAGCTACGAGACATCTCCTTTTAAAAGTCATCTTCTCTGAGCTGGTGCAAAGTGCAACACCCACTGGAATTCTGGATCACAACAACACACATTGGTGTGTGACCACCTGTAGCACAACAATGTACCATATGTACCCAAGAACCATAACTGAACTAATGCAGTTCCAGAAATGTTAAGAAATTCAAAGAAGCAAATAAAAAAATAACTGGCTATTTTGCTTCCTGCTACAGATAGTTCTGTAAATAACAAATGAACAGTGCCCCCAGGAGAAAACCAGAGAGTTTCTTAACATGAATGAAATTCACCCCACTTCAAAACTATGACTTTCTTTTAATTCTGAAACTAAATTGACTGGAAAAAAAATTAATCTGCTAGGAGGAAAAAAAAAATAAAAATTTCTCACTGTTATGTTCCACATTATTGGGATGAATTGCTTAAAGTAAAACCTACAAAGGTGCATTGAAATCATCGCAGGAAACCCTGTATCTTTTAGAACAGAAAGTGATCAAATGCAGCAAAGAGTTTGACTATAAAGGTCACAGGAATACAAAGGAACAAAAATTGCCCAGTAGAATATGTCCTCTTCCATATTCTTAGGGCAGCACCCAGCATCCATTTGCTCATCTCTCTCACAGGTCTACTTTCCTCCTTGCTACACTTAACATTCTTCATTATGCAGCTTTAGAAAGAGATGTTCGTGTCTGGATCACATCATTTCCGTCTTCACCCAGGATTGCTTCTCTCCAGCCCCACCTCTGGATGGCTTTACTTTATTCAATGCTTATAATGTTCACTCTACTCTGCTGACTTTTTTATGGACTGTTTACTACCAAAAGCCGAAAGTGACAAGTCATGACATTTGAAATCAACCGCCAGTCTTTCAAGCGCACACCTTATACTTTTGCTGCAAAACCAGAGACACTATTTCACTGAAGAGACAAGTGAAGGGACACTTCAGCGTTAATTGCTTGGAAAACTATAAGACTTTTCCTGTCTATGACTCCATGGCTGGAAATACAAGTATTATCTGAAGGATTTTTATTTTGATTTGGTTTTTTTTTCTTTCTCTCCTCGCTATTCCTGAAAGTCTCCACTTGTCATCATTTGCTTTCTGATAGTATGCTTCTGTATCAAGTCATTGAAAGGTGGAAGATATAGCCTGAGATATTTAATTTATTCATTCTGTTCTATATAAATGCTTTAAAGTGTTGCCTAGGTGTTCCTAGTGTTCTTATCTATTAAAAAAAATCAAAACATGACAAGTGAAGCCATAGAATTTAACACACTCCATCAACAGTGAGTCACACTATTTAAAGATTTAATTCTCCCCTCCCCCTCGTAACCTAATTTTAAATGCATTTGGGAAAATGACATGTGCAGTGTGTCTTCAATGTCTATAGATTTGGCCTAATTCAGTACAGGTGGGGATTGCTTCTAAAAGACCCCACAGAAAATTTGCACCCCACTGTCACTAAGTCTCATTTCAACTGTGTCATTACAGCAAAGAATGAGAGGTGGTTTTCAGCAGATACGGTACATCCTTTTGGACATTTTCATCTTAATCATTAGATTACATAATTTTCTCTTATTTCCCACCTAGAAATGTAATGCAAATGACTAGCAATGGAAAGATTATTGGTTGTGCATGTGCCTAATTTGAATATATTATCATTAACACAGTATTTATTGTAATAAAGATAAGTGCTATATTTAAAATATTGACTGAAATACTTCTTATTGTGAAGGCAAGAGCTAAAGATTCTTGAGCTACCAGGCAATGTAAGTAGTTACTCTGCATGCTTTCCCCTAGAAATTCAGGTATGGTCTAGAATGAAGGTAACATGTTGCACAAAGATGTACCACTAAATCATGTTCAAGCTTGTACTCAGGTGAAGAAAGCATTATATTGTATCTGCACACCACTAATGAAAACACACACAGCAAAATGAAAACCAACACATTTAAAATATTTTACAATTTTATCATCACACACAGTGATAAAGTTAAGTTAAAGGGGTTAGGTGATAAAGTTAGGGTGGGTAACCTGCTTTCCAACCCAAGCCACATCTTCAGCCCTTGATCCACTGATCTATATGGATGTATCAGCTTGAGTCAATATGGGTTAGGGCTCTTCACTTTGGGTTGGTGTTATGTGTAAATGAATCAGATTCCTCTCCATCAGGCTTCGTTGAGCCTGAGTAAATATACAGTACTGTTTATTGAAATGAAATAACAATTTGCAAAGGTAAACAGAAAGGGAGAATATGATTATCTGAGAAGCCATGGTCTGCAGAGAAAGGGCTCTTAATGATCCATGAACTGCTTTTAAGGAATCCATCAAAGATGATGAAGAAAAGCAAGTTCTTACAGACTGTGCGTATTAAGTGGGCAAGGTTTTGGTTATTGTTGGGGGAGGGTGGGAGGGAATGCTGCTGTAGTGTCCTCTGTGAGAAACTAGGGCTTTGCTAGGCATAGCTGGTTCTGCAATAAGCTTGCTGCTGGCCACAGCTGGGCGCATCAGCCAAGTGCATGACATTGATGTGAAAACATGTATAAGAAAGGGCAGAAGAAATGTCAGACAGGAGGAGAGGAAAATAACAACAAAAACTGTTAAAAAAAAAAGAAAAAATGAAAGAAGGGTGAGAAACAGTAGAGAGAGCACCAAGGTCAGAGAAGAAGGAGGAAGAGATGTTCCATGGTTGAGCAAATATTTCCTGCAGCCTGTGGAGGACCCATGCAGAATCAGGGGAAAAGTGTGAGAAGGAGGGAGCAGCAGACAACTGCTGTGTACTGACCATAACTCCCCGCCCCCTTGTGCCAGTTCGAGGAGCAGGCAGAAGAGTCTGCAGTGAAGGAGTGAAGTGAAACATGGTAGAAGGCAGAGCACAGGTGTTTTAGTACTTTGTTTCCAGCAATCTGTATATATTTTAATTGGCAATAAATTAATTTTCCTCAGGTCAAGTCTGTTTTACCTGCACCAGTAACTGGTAAGCAATCTTCCTTTCTCTATCTGAACTCACCAGCTTTCTCATCCTTTCATTTCCCCCTGTCCTGCTGAGGGAGAGGAGTTAGTGAGTGTATGGCTAGGCACCATACATATCTATATCTATCTATATCTATATCTATA
>NW_009928774.1:0-298 GCF_000696875.1 Nestor notabilis
GGGGTGAGTTTTGGTGGTGTCACGGTCCGAGTTCCTGTGGGAACGCCGTTGTCTTGTCACAGCCGCCTTCCTTCTCTGTCTGAACCCAGTTGTTACTCTTCCTCTTATCCACTGATCAGACTTTTACACCTCCTCAAGTTCCGGGAGCCTGGAGGAATTCCCGCTCCATGGAATTCCAAACTCCAGCTCCACAAAGCCATCCCTTCACCATTGCCTCAGTGTGGTACCCGCTCATCCTCTGCCCAGCCGCGGTCAGCCACTAAAGCATCCTGAGAAACAGAGGCAGGGATGAAAACCG
>NW_009928774.1:385-3935 GCF_000696875.1 Nestor notabilis
TGGCTACTGGCTTACTTCAAATGGGTCTTTCTGCTTTCAGCTGATGCGGGTCGATGCGAAGGGCGGTAGCAAATCAAACAGTAAACGTCTGGTTCATGGTCTGTGCCCATCATTTGCCCATTCACAGCCACATTTGGTGCCAAAGACCACGGTGTGTGGGGTGACCCTCCCTGTGTGTCACTGCCAAAAACACTCTCGGAGGTGCTGCTCCGGCTCCCCCTTCTCCCCGAGGCTGATGGCAGCCCTGGAGGTGGCAGTGGAGGCATCGGAGCTGCTCAGCTCCAGCTGCAGGGTTTCAGGGTGCCCAGCAGGTCCCCATCACCCTGATGGCCCCACCTGGAGCCTCCCCAGCCACAGACCCTTCCCCATTGGCCCCAGCTCTGTGTTTAAGCTCAGGTCAGGGGCTGCTTTTCCCATTTTTGGGAGCTGTTTTACACATCTTTTATTTTCCTATTAGTTTTTCTCTTTTCTTGCTGTATTTACTGTCTGTCTTTATTGCAGTGATGCTATTGGGCTGCCTTTGGCTCCTGTTTAGGTACTGTGGTGGTGTGTGTATGGGGGGAATCTCTGCTGTCCTTAGGTTTAGCTTCGTTTGCCTTCTGGTTTCACTGTCATTTGCCTGCATTGCCTGAGCTGGTCCCAGTATGGGACTTGGTGGGGTTTTTGCTTCTAATGACTGATAAAAGAAGGCTGGAGCGTGTTCTTTTCGATCCATGCTTGTTAACTTGTGCCCTATTGAGTACCCCTGGAAATGCTCAGTCTGCTCACAGCACAATGGTAGAGCCTCTTGTTATCCTGGTCTCTGGCAAGCTGCTTGTTGTCTTTTTAAGCCTAGTTCAGATGAAAGGGGCTCTTCTGGTGACCTGTACCTATGGAGGGGGACCTGAGAACATGGACATTCTTCCCAGTTCAAGTCAGAGCCCTGGTGCTTTTGTCCTTGCTCTGCATGTGGAGCTGTAAGGAAGGTCTGGAGCACTCACTGCCATTCCTGAGATTCCTTTCCTCTGTTTTTAATCTGTATGGGAAGGGAAAAAGCTTGCAGTGATCGTGCTGGGATGACTATTACCAACTGTGCTATGGGGTCTGGATCTGGAGAGGCAGGAACAGGAAACTTATTCCAGATACAAAGGCCACCCGGGCCGCACAGACTGTTCTTTCATCCCCATGGAATTCTAGGTGGCAAAGCATTAGTGGATGTCCATGTTGGTGGCACTGTTCTGGAGCTTACCACGTGTAGGTGATGCCCAGCACAAGGTGGTCTGTCTTCTACAGATAGTACCAGGCTACCGTGTGGCCCCTGCACTTTGCTGCTTCGCCTTGGAAACTACAATTCACTTACTTCATTGATTTATGTCTCAGCTTTCTTGTAAGAGGTTCTTGCTCTTCTATTTCCCCTCAGGCTTTGCTATTATGGGGAATTTGATTTCCTGCTTCCCTCCTGCTGGGATTAACCCTTGCCTCACTGCTTGGAGTTTGGAAAGCCCATCTCAGTCACATCTAGAACAAATCAGATCCTGAATGGGTTCTGTTTCTCCAGCTTGATGCGTTTCATTTTGTCCCTCAGGCACCAGCAGCTTAAGAGGAAAGGAAACAAAATCATCTTTTTCACTCTTATAACAAGAAGAAAACCTGTAAAATGAGGATTTTGGAGTCCAACCTTTGAGTAAGTTTCCCATAGCGTGAGCTGGGCCATCTGGAGCTCCCCATCTGCACCCTGGCACTCGGAGCATCAGGGAGTCACCTGAACCTGCAAGCAGGAGGAAAGGAAACAATCCAATTCAAATCATACAGAGAACTTTGTTCTCTCTTGTAGGTCAATGTTATCTGTTGTTACCGCTTGAAACCACAGTCCTGTTAGTCCGTCAGCTAAAGAGATTAAGAGAAGATGTCCCCTTCCTGAAGAACATAAATGTAAGAGGCAAAAGATAGGAAATAAGAGAAAAGCAGTGAAATGCAGGAGTTTAAACCCGCCTGTTCCCCAACCGGCCTTAATGGGAATTTCCATTTCATGTCATGTTCCTCCATTCCCCAGTGTTTCTCTTGGAAGTCTCCTATGCCTGAGGACTCGTGCCAAGCTCGAGCATCCACGTTGCTGTCGGAGCAAAGGAGGATGTCCCTGGTCTGCCACTGCTGGTTTTTCTGACACATTCTTGTTTGGGCTTCAGCTAAAAGATGAGAGAAGTAGGAAGGGAAATGCGCTGAGACGAGCACAGAGTTCTCTATTTGGCTTTTGCCATGGTATAATCTTGCATTAGCAGCTAGAATTAGTCCTACCAGACCATCAGCTGTTACCAAAGTGCCTGAGACTAATTCAACACAAGAGTTTTATTGGAATGAGCCTGTTAACCTAAGACTTTTCACTGGCTATTCTTCTGCAATGATGAGCACAAGGCTCATGAAGGAGGTTTCTGCTCTCGGAAATGGGTTTTGGCCGTAGCCATCACTGTGGGAACACTTTCTTATGCCCCCTTTTGCCAGTGAGAGGCAGGAATCCACACTAGCTGCTCAGCTAATAAAGATCTCCCTGAGCTCATCTGTGGAATTTGGGAAAGGAATGTGGATTTGCCCTTAAATCCTGTCTCTTGTTGCATTTATCTTTAGCCACTGCAAGTAAAGTCAGATACACAGAATATATTGAGCTGAGTATTCTCTATGGGCACTGACATTACACACAGGTGATGGAAAGCTAGAGCTCAGACTGCTTTAATAGGCACATCTCCCCTTTTTAGGGCTGATTTCCAGTCTATGTCATCATGCAGCTGGCAGGAGATGCTTAGTGTTACACAGGACTGAACTGCACTGTCCATGGGCTAGAATTTCACATGCTGCCTGCATATATAGTTGTCATTTAACATACATAAGGACTAAACCTCTCAATGAGGAGTCAGAGTCTCAAACCACATGGGAGGGTTATAATAGATAAATCCATTTAGAAAGAAAATGGCAACGCAGGTCAAAACCTGGGCTGTTTGCAAAACTGGCCCCTTTTGGGAAGCACTTGGCTTTTCATTCCTGCCAGATCTTGTCATTTGGATGTCCATCAATTGATGTTGAAACACCACGAAATCTGCAGAACAGTTCTTGACACCCACCAGAATACAAAATGAACTCACTAATGAGCAGTCAGAATTCATAGGATGGGGTTTTTAGGTGCAATCCATTAAATATACATGGAGTGGGCATAGTCCTTTTTGGCTTACTCACCATTGCAGATACTGATGCTTAATCTCTTCCTCAGTGTCCCAGGTACGTTTCTTTCTGTGGCTGTAATGTGGTTCTGTACTCTTCTCCTAATAAGCACAATGATTTAATAAAAGCAAGCTCAAACTGCAAGGGTTCTAGTTAGCAACTTTCCACCCTGTATATGCTTTATTTCCCACCAACCAGTTGGAACGTGTGTGCAGTTTTACCCGTGTAGTAGTTTAACGTTCATTCCTAGATGGGAACCAATTCCAGGCCAAAACAAGTGCTACTGTTTTAGTTAAGTCCTTGGAAATACTATCAGCCTTTCAGCACAATGGCCAATTTCAGTACAGAGACAAGGGCTCCT
>NW_009928774.1:3966-31246 GCF_000696875.1 Nestor notabilis
CAGAGCTGAGGAGTGTGCACCCAGACTCACATCCTGAGGCAGGGCAGAACAGCTTCGTGCTATTCATATTGTCGCTATTTCGGTGCTGCCCTGATGCTCCTGCTGCTTGAGCCCCTTGGGAGCAACCTAGAAGGGAGCAAATATGGCTTGCACAGAGGCTACAACTAACCAGTTGAGAAGCAAGCTCTTGAGAACCTACCTGTTCAGGAGGGGGATTGAGGGAATGACAAATGTCCTGGGTCTACATGACGTGACAGTCAAAACATCTTCAGTTGAGGACTCCTTTGACTACTTCCTTTCTCCCCAGCATCAACTGGGGGATCTAAAGGCTAATGTAATAGTGTAACCTCTTCAATTAGAGGTTACCTGGTGAACGTATTTAAAGCCCAGTAAGCCAATATGTCATTGTTTTGTCTTCTCCAACCTGTTTTTCATCTTGAATGGTATCTCTGCACTATGGCCTGGTTGGACAGTCTGGGGTGACATGGTTTAGTGTGTGGTGTCCCTGCACGTGGCAGGGAGCTTGGAACTAGATGATCTTACGGTCCTTTCCAACCCAAACCATTCTATGATACTTTGGTGCCTTCCAGTGTTAAAGTCCATGTGTGTAGACCCCTTGCTGCTTCTGGGTTTGGTGAATTCCACTGGGCATCAGTTGCATTTAAACACCTACATCACTTGAATTTCAATCAGCAATGCTTTCTGGGCACCTCTGGGATGAGTGAGTACATGATGCTGGTCATAACAGTGAGCTGCTTGTCCTGCAGGAGTGGCAAATAAACCCCAGCATGCACCTAACTGCAGGTAAAGACATTGCTTTTTCATCTCACTCATACTACACCCCTACTTACACTATGTATAGGCCTTGGTTGTGTTTTGAACCTTTTAAAAGGGTGGCAATTGCTTCGTTTCCACATTTTACAGCCTGTGATAATAAAGCTTCTGGGACAATCACAAATTGCTGCCTGTTTGGGTTAGGGACTCATTCACAGGGAAAACAGAGCATCTGGAGGATCAGACCTGAGTTTGATGGGCAAACATCTGAGCAGCCAAGTGGATGACATGGGAAATAAGTGGTGGTTACAGTGGGGTTTCTTCCAGTTCTATTTCAAGAACAAACACGTATTGACATTTGTGCCAATACTTTATGGAACTGTTGGTATTTTTCTCTTGAGCAGGTTGTGAGCGTCTGTCCAAATGCCATTGAATTTCACTGAAAGAAAACAAGGCAGCTTAACAATTAATTTTCTCCATGTTAATTGACTTCCAATTAACCTGCCAGAAATGCCTTTAATGTCAGTGTCATGTCTAAAAATACACCTTGTTCCTTCAATTGATTGTGTAATCTTAGTCTTCATCATCTGTAGCTTTGTGTTCATTACAAGGTGACCTGAATTGTCACCCAGAATGATTAGATATAAAAAGTTCTCAATAGTAACTAACATTTAACCAGTTCATTTTGAATATGTGGGCTGAGATAGGATTCCAAAGTTATTAACTCTTGGGTTTGCAATCAAGCTGTGGCTAACTGAAGGCCTTGTTTTCCAGATGGAAGGAGATGGAAGGCATTCCCACCAGGAAGTGAGCCACCTTCCAGCTGTGCACTTGGTTTGTTTCCGATGCTGAGGACATCTCACAGTGCCTGGGAGTACCACTGTGTCACAGAATCCTTGTGTTGGCAGGAGCCAACATACACACACATGGGACGCCAAGGCTTACAGCCACCATCCATGGCCATGGATGTCATCCCCTGTCCTCCAGGAAAGCAGCTTATTCAAGCAACAGAAAAGCCAGGTTTTGCTGATTTGCCTCTAGAGCTTATGTAGGCATCTTAATCTTTCACAACAGGAGTCATTTTTGGTTGAGAGATCTTTGGAATATAGCTCAGGATGAAGACTTCTGGGGTGTGAATTGTATTAGCTTGTTTGTACCAGCTAGTGTAGAGCTGGTGTAGGACTAAATACTATGGTACCTGACTACCATCTTATAAAGAGAAATCAACATATATAATGACAGAAGTATTGTAATGATCCAGGGCACCATAATTTAAAGTATGTAGATGCCTAACTATGGTGGTCCAGTGTGTTACATGGTAAATTGTCTAGGTCTTCAGATGCCCAAGCCCATGGCCTTCAGTGAGCTGTGCCTGAGCGCTTTATCACTGACTTCAGTCTTTGTGTCACATAGGGTTAAATCTGCCTCCTTTAAAAAGTGTATCACCTTTTCCCAAGCAGGAGTGAAGAATATGTGTCCTCAACGTAAGAAGGGCATGGAGCTGCTGGAGCAAGTCCAGGGGAGGCCATGGGGATGATCAGGAGCTGGAGCAGCTCCTGTATGGAGACAGGCTGAGAACATTGGGGCTGTTGAGCCTGGAGAAGAGAAGCTGCTGGAGACCTCAGAGCAGCTTCAGTGTCTGAAGGGGGCTACAAGGATGCTGGAGAGGGACCTTCATCAGGGACTGGAGCGATAGGACAAGGGGTGATGGGTTCAAAGTGAAACAGGGGAAGTTCAGGTTGGAGATAAGGCAGCAGCTCTTCCCTGTGAGGGTGCTGAGGCGCTGGCACAGGGTGCCCAGAGAAGCTGTGGCTGCCCCATCCCTGGCAGTGTTCAAGGCCAGGTTGGACAGAGCCTTGGGTGACATGGTCTAGTGCGAGGTGTCCCTGCTCATGGCAGGGGGTTGGAACTGGACAATCTCAAGGTCCTTTCCAACCCAAACCATTCTATGATTCTATGAATACATATCTGAGCAGCTGTAGGTACAGAGACCTGGAGGATGACATTGTGCAGAGACGTGGATGTCACACTTCCAATGGCACTTTCAGTCTGGGAATCTCTGGAGGAGGCCTTCCCCCTGCAGCTTACAGATAAGTGTCTGCTTGAATGGTTTAGTGATTTTTTTTCTTGTGGTAAATATTTGCAGAGCTTATAGGGTGGCATTAAAGTTTATCACCTTGGATTTTACCTTCAAAGTCTGGAAAGCAGTCTCAGGATGCAGCTGTGTAATCTGAGTCTCAGCTGACAAAAAAGGTACCAAAAAATCTGTTTCCCTTTTTAAACGGATGTTTATAGCCAGATTTGACCCTACTTGTGGATATATGTATCTAAACGTATGTGTGTGTTTGTGTTTCTGTATGTAAAGTCCAGATGTAAGCAAGGCTGGTTTCATTACAGCTCCCTCCATACGCCAAGCAAAGAGCTACCTACTGCACCCTGCATGGAGGTGACACCGTCCCTGCCTCCCAGGTCTGTCGCCACCAATTCCCTCACTTCCAAGAGTGAAGCACCATTTTCTTTCCAAAGGTGACCTGGAAACTGCACCTTCTGGAACATGCTGCTGAAATTCCCATCATTCTTCAGGGAAGTAGTAAACCAAATTACCATTCCAGCTGCTCCTGCAGTGCTGCAGGTTCCACCTATTATTCCATTATGCTCATTTGAACATTGACTTAATTTTTAATTAGGCTCCTGTGCCTAATTGCTTGGGAAATACACCTCTTAGTCAAAATGTTGCTCCTTGCTCCTTATAAGAAGCTAAAGACCTCATCACAAAAGCATGTTGCGTTCTATAAATGTCTATGTTATAGCTCATTAGGCTGATATCTTGAAGTCATTTTAAATAATGTGGGTTTCTATTTAAAGCTGAACAGAATAAAGCATTTCCTTTAAAAGGGACAATTAAATCATGGAAAATAATGATTTATTACTCTTGCTCTGACAGGCTAGACGTCAACTCTATGTTGTTCAGCTTGTACTGCAATGGCGTTAGAAGTTGCCTTTCCCTCCCAAAACAACAAATGAGATTTGATTTCTCTTCATTAAATGCATCATTAATTCCTCCTCCTCGTTTCTGTTTGTTTTCCCTTCCACACTCTCCTGTTCCTGAAAATTTAACTCAGGCAGTGTATCCATCACATTCTTCTAATTAGCATTTGGCAATAGGAAGTCTTCCACGCGTTATCACTCCTGCACGAGTGTTGGGAGATGAACAGGTCTGTTTGTTTGCCTCGGAACTTCGCACTGATGAGACCCCACTTGCAGCACTATGGGCACTTCTGGTGCCCTCAACATGAGAAGGACACGGAGCTGCTGGAGCGAGCCCAGGGGAGGCCACGAGGATGCTCAGGGGCTGCAGCAGCTCCTGTGTGGAGACAAGCTGAGAACATTTGGGCTGTTGAGCCTGGAGAAGAGAAGCTGCTGGAGACCTCAGAGCAGCTCCCAGTGTCTGAAGGGGGCTACAAGGATGCTGGAGAGGGACCTTCATCAGGGACTGGAGCGATGGGACAAGGGGTGATGGGTTCAAAGTGAAACAGGGGAAGTTCAGGTTGGAGATAAGGCAGAAGCTGTTCCCTGTGAGGGTGCTGAGGCGCTGGCACAGGGTGCCCAGAGAAGCTGTGGCTGCCCCATCCCTGGCAGTGTTCAAGGCCAGGTTGGACACAGGGGCTTGGAGCAACCTGCTCTAGTGGAAGGTGTCCCTGCCCGGGGCAGGGGTTGGAACTGGACGATCTTAAGGTCCTTTCCAACCCAAACTATTCTATGATGCTGTGATTCTGTGACTGTGGTACAGGGTAACGAGTCCATCGTGCTGCCTCCATTTATTCCTAGAAGCTTGGGTGAATTTAGCTTTTTGACTTAAGCAGCTGCATCCTGTGCCTACATCTGGCTGCTGCTGGAAACAACACGTAACTGCCCTTCACCAAGCCACAGTCTGTCTGTCCAGCTGGGGTAATGATGCTGGTTTCCCTTATAAAATCCTTTGAGATGCACATTTGGGACGTTTTATGTAGTAAGTCTGATAAATCACAGCATTGGTTTTTCACATGGGACTGGGATTCCATCCAACTGCATCATGCAAGGTCAAACAGTGTGTTTGGTACTTAAGAGTCTTTAGCTGTCACCTTAGCCCTAGGGATTTTTCTTTATGTATCCTATACTCTGCTGTCCATTCCGACTGTGGAACAAGCCTTTTCTTTTGCCTCCTTCTCAGATTGCTTTAATGGTTGTCCTCATTCTCCTTAATGATTTTAAATCACTGTTCTTGAGGTCCAGTTTATCTTCCCAAAATGTAGCACCCTGACTGCATCAGATTCACTCCTTAATCCCCTTAGCCTCTCTGATCACTCCCAACTAGAGTTAGATAAACCGTCTCAGGTAGCATTTGACGTCTTTCAAGCAGCAGCTGAATGCCATAAAAGATCCATCATGCTTTCCTTGGTGTCAAAAAGGTTTTGCTGTTAAAGATGAGGGAGGCTGGAGGTCACTCCAAATCACAATATTGTTCACTTTATAAGCCCATTTTATCCTGTCATCTGGTATTATGCTTTGAAGTTGAGACCGTGGCATATATCAATTTCTTGCCCTTCAGTCCTTTTAAACAGTAGGGTTTAAGCACTGATTGATTCATTAAACGTCTCCAAAGTCAAACGATTTATCTTTCTCATTGTATTTTATTGTCTCTATTTCCCTGGGCCTGACTTAGAAACCTCGAGCACAACACCGACTTCTTCTGTTTGCCTTAAGAATCCCTCTAAATACAGGGTAGTTTTACATCCATGAAAAGAGGCATCTGCCCATGCTTTGATCCAGTATGCAAACTGCAGCATGCCTTGTGGGAATTCTAGCGGTGTTTTGCTTTGCTTTTATAGTATCATTGATTTCACCCTTGTTCTTTTATTCAGCTCTAGTTTCATTATTTCATGTTTTTAAGCCAGTTAAAATATGCACGTGCCTGTGTATATATATATATATATAGTAGTTTATGTGCCAGAAACAAGGATATAAGTATACACAGTTCTGTCTATATGCTAGTAACAAGCAAGTTACTCACTGCTTTGAAAATTGGCTTTATTGCTCCTGCCACTGCCTACCCACCATCCAACCCTTTCTATATCGACTCAGAGAGACCACACCAGGCTTGTGAGCAGCATAAATACCCACGTACAGAACAGGCTGCTGAGCCTTGCCCATGGGCTTGAATTCAGTCTTTGAGATGTCTTCTTTCAGGCAGTTGATGTCCTCTAAGTGGGCATTAAGAGAACTATAAGCCATGAACGTGGTGCTGCAGCCTGCAACAGGCAAATGGGTTGGTTGATGTCCTGCAAAACAAAACCCCTTAGTTCACAGCTTCCTCTGCTCTTCTTGATACTGGCTTCAACTGCCTAAAATAGCTTTTTTATTACCCTTAGGAAGCTTGCTTACCTCGAAGTCCTTCTTCTTGACAAACCCTGGCACTTACTCATGCATTGTCTCCTTCCTGGTAACAGATGGTACGGTTTTGAGGCTTTGCCATGAAAATGCCATGTTGAAAAGGCTCTCAGCAAACTTCACTGTCACATTTAACATATTGGCTGACTTTAACAGAGACCATAGAAGTTGATTTTGCATTAAATGTTATGAAATATTAACGTGTTTACACTGCAGTGTTAGCCTATAGTTACACACGACACTGGAGTATTCCTTAACTGCCTTCTGGTCTTCCTAAGCAGGCTTCCAGCTTTCCTATGGCTTCTCCCAATGCAGGTGCAGTTTCTGCCTCATAAAAGGCTTCTAGTCTGCCTCAGTGCTCTATCAAACTAGTTCCTTCAAGCAATACTGCAGATGCTTTGAGCACTTTTGTGCTGAACCAAAGCCTGAGGGCAGTAGCCCTGTCTCAATCTGTGAGTGGGGAAAGCTTTGGCTGGTTTCATGTTAATCCCTCAATCTGTGTGTGTTCACATGGCAAACCTCACATCCTCTTGTGGAGCGAATGGTGTGGCAGTCCTGGCTTATGTGCACCACAGAGCCGGGCACAAAGCTGGATAAAACGTGGTGTGTGCTAATAGGAAAACATGTGGCAAAGAGCTCCTGAAAGGACCAAGACATCAAGCTTCAGCTTATGCAGTAACCATGGTTATTCTCTAGGGCAGATCTCAAAGTGAATCTCACATCTTATTTAATGTGAGTGGAGTTATCAATGCCAACTGATCATCCAAGCTACTGGAAAATTTTCTCCATGGTTCTCTGCACTAAGGATCTTGTCATCCCCAAACTCCTTTGGGGCAGAATCACCCATATCAGCATAACGAGCTGATAAATCAATCAAACTCTGCCTGGAGACAATTAGGAGCAATCACATCAATGTTTCTGCTGGTGGTGATAGCTTTTTAATACAAGGTGTGGAGAGGAAACATGGTCTGTTAGCAGCCTGGTCTGCTGAGATCTGAAGGTTTTCTGTGACTCCAGTAGAAACGTAGAGTTTTCATGGTGAGAAAATGCTCTTTATGCAGTTTATATTTGGTCTAATCTAACTTTCTGGTAGTGTTGTTTTTGATGATCCTCTCTGAAACCTTTGTTTCTGAGTTCAGGATTATATTAACAATAGCTGTGTGCTACCAAATACCTGTTCTTCCTTCTCATGTTTATCTGTCTTTGGTCAATTTGAAAGGATTCATTCATCCAATTAGAAAAACAACTGATTCATTTGATGAAATTGGAGTTGGTTTACATGTACTTACTCATGGTTCTTTCTCTTACGTTAAATATGCACAATACTGGATCACTATCATGTTGCTAAATGAGGATATGGGAAAGTGGCTGTTCTTGGGGGATGCTTCTTGCACTGGATAAATATTTAAGAATCACGATAAAAATCCTTTTTGTTTAATTAGTGCTTAAATTATGCTGGGAATTATCCAAAGCACAGTACATTTGTTTCCACAGTGAGTAATTGCAATTCAGTGTGGCTATGAAATGTCTGATATAATAACAGAGCCCGAAGCGTTGCAAGCCTCAAAGTACAGTTTATTTCGAGTGCAAATTCCAGGTAAGGACCCCCCTGACTCTCCCAAATGAAAAGCCTAAATTCATGTGCTGGGAATGTAAATCACAGAAGACTTTTTCCTGCGTTCTCTTGCCTGCTTTGCTGCAGTGGATATTTGCTATGGAAGACTTGACAAATCTGTGTAGCCGTAGAGGTTGATAATAGATGATCTAATCTGGGCGGTTCTTGTGCCAGTCATTGCTCAGTAATAGTTTAGCAAATGTTAGAAAATGAATCTAGATTTTGATTCCAGTTGAATCCAATTGAAATGTGACATATCCATCCTCCGGAGCTTTATTAGCATTTATGGCAAAGTGATGGGAAAGAGAACAGAAGCTGACTCCTGGGTTTCAAATCTTCCAGCAGGAAAATAACATTTCTCCCAAACCACAGTTTTACTGGGGTGGGCACAGGTTTTCCTCCACCTTAATTAGCAATAGAGAACTGAAACCCACAATATTTCCAAGGAATTTGGGTTTAAGGGATTCAAAAACATTTTATATGTCCCAAGTTCTGGAGAAGACACAGCTAAGAGCATGTTTATGTAAGACTCTCAGCTGGTGTGTCCTAAACTAGTTTGCCATTAGAAAATAGCTCAGGAAATGCTAAGAAAAGCTCTTCCTTGGTTGTGAAGTGCAGTTTCAAATACTTCTTTCAAAATCACTTGTTTCCAGGAGGATCTCCAGGGAAGCTTTGCGACAGAAATGTTGAAATCGCTGTCAAGAGGGAACCATGAATTGTGATTGTGTCTTAGTGTAACAGCTTCAAAAGCACAAGGTAGTGCAGAGCACAGATAAAGAAGACAAGCTACAAGAATCAGGCTTTTGTTATGGGAAATATTTTCTCCTCTAACAGCTTATCCTTCCATAATGTGGGTATTATTCAAAGGCTGGCTTTCTGAATCTTCCTCCTGCAAACTGCCTTGAGAACACCCGGTAATAGTGCTTTGCCTAATGCGCTTTGCTAAGCCCAGGCTGCAAAACCTTTTGGTCTGGGGCATTGGTTGAACAGAAATCCCTGTGCAGGGACACATCAGGTGCAGGATTTGCCATGAAACAAAGGAGTCGTGCTCTGGTTTGGACTCTGAAGATTGGTTTTAGGCTGGTGAAAGGACAAGGCTATTTATTTCACTTTGGCACTAGATGGGGCTAAGGGACTAACCAAGAAGCAGAGAAGCAATTGCTGAGCCCTAGAATGTGGAAACTCCCAGCAATAGCTCAGGAAAACAAGAGGGAAGAGCTTGCAGAGACAGTCGGTGCTGTTGAAGTCCCTTCACTCACTCGGCTTTGTGACAGGAGAAAACAGAACCTGACTCTAAAGGTATTGGTTTTTCTGCGCTTCGGAAAGGCCAGGGGCATGTTTGAAGAAGGGGTGAGGAGCGAACCCCGAGCAGGAGGTGTTGAGCAGTAGCTCTCATGTTATGAAAGCATTCTTTGCTTCCAAACAACTCTTTAACTGAGCCTTTCCCTGTGTGTTATAAAGGGGCCTTTCAAGCCAGTGTTCCTCACCCCCTGAACCTGCAGCGTGCAGGGATGGCACCGAGATGCTCAGTGGGAAAAGTTGGTTTGGATGGAAAGTGAAGCAAATTGCTGGGCCCTGTGATTTCAGTGGTTTATGGAGGCTTTTCTTGATGTTGCTGCTTAAAGATGTGCGAGAAAATTGGCTTTTAAAATACACAAGAAACCCCTTGTTCAGATTGTTATTCACTGGCCTTTCCCCTCATGTCCCATCCAGGTAAAAGCCCCGTTTCCAGCTAACACAAGGAAATAGCAAATAGTAGCACAGAGGTGAGGGAACACGATTGTCATCTCCTTCCGGATGGTCGCCAGCTTCAGCTTGTATGTTCTTGGCTTTGCAACTGATCTAGGGGTGGTTTCGGCATGTGATTTCTACCTTCCTCCTTTTGCCCACTTCAAGTGGGATTGAGATGTGTATGTGTGTGGATCAGGAACTGCCTTTCTTTTGTGTTTGTGCAAATCCTCCTTCTCTTCATCACCAATTAGTGGGTACTCCTTTTTAATGGGCAAGGGGCGGGAAAGTGAAGGAGCATCCTGCTGGAATCACACACTGGTTTGGCATTAGACAGGCAGAAGCAATATTAAAGAGAGCAGCAGGAAGTCCGATGCCACCTCTCTTCCTCCATTACAAGTTTTAATTATAGCTCTGGACCTGGCTGAGATATGTCATTGGGCATCGTGTTAAAACAGCTTCTTTAGAACTAAAATTGGTTTCCAAGGAGGAGGTAACTTGGAGCAAGATGTGGAAACGCCAATGCATTTTGGAGGAGTGGTTCTGGATAGAGTTTCAGAATTAAGCTACACCTCATATAAGGGCAAAGACATCAAGCCAACTGCCCACCTCATTTGGTGTATTTATCGTACCCTGGCTTCTGAGGAGTGCTGACAGGCAGCTCGATGGACTTGTGACTGCGAGAGCTCTTTGGGTTTTGTCAAGAGACTGTAGTTGGTTTCCTTGCACTGGGATAGGTGATGTTTTGGAAACAGAGAATTGCTTGCTCCTTACCTAAAGGAAATTCTCAACTAGAGGCCTTTGGAATGAGTGGACAGTTATCACTTGATCAAGCAAAGGGTGGGACTTTGCTGTGTTCCACCTGGATATTGCTGTAGAAAAGCTTTCTTGGTCTTAAGGCATTCCCAGGGAAGAATGCCTTTTTAGATCATAGACTCCCAGCCTGGTTTGGGTTGGAAGGGACCTCAAAGCTCATCCAATTCCAACCCCCTGCCACAGGCAGGGACACCTTCCACTAGAGCAGGTTGCTCCAAGCCCCTGTGTCCAACCTGGCCTTGAACACTGCCAGGGATGGGGCAGCCACAGCTTCTCTGGGCACCCTGTGCCAGCGCCTCAGCACCCTCACAGGGAAGAGCTTCTGCCCCAGAGCTCATCTCAATCTCCCCTCTTACAGCCATGTGGTCCCTGCCTTAGCCCTTCGGTTCTTTCATGACAAGTCACCACATGAACCCGCATAAGAGAAGATGTGGCTGGTGACAGAGTTGGGAATAGAGCCTGGGAGTCCCTGTTATCTTGTTTCTCTTCTTCCCTAAGCCTTATTGTAATAAAGCATAGACTCAAGCTGGAATGGAAATTAAAACCAATTAAACCTCCCTTTTCAAAGCCTTTGCAGGTTTCTTTGCTGTCCCAGTGTGCTGTGTGTGGTTGGGGCAGAGTTAATTTTCTTCACAGTAGCTAGTATGGGCAGTGTTTGGGGTTTGGAAGAGGAGGGAGCGAGCAAGTGGCTGTCTTTTAGGCAGGTGCTGCCAAAAGAGTGGAGATGAACATTTCTTTAGTGTTTAGGGTATATGTCCGAATGCCTTTAACGCTCTCTTCATGAAACAGAGGTTTTGCAACAGCAGCAGGGCAAGGGATGCTGTCAAAACAACAGGCGAGCTTTATTTGAAAGACAGTGGGGTTTTGCTTGAAATACCAGCTTGGGGCATTTAAAATCATCTGCTTCCAAACTTCTGAAACTCTCTCTCTTTTGGGGCTTAAATCTTCGTTATCCTCAGTCTCTTTTCGTGTGCTCTTGTAAAATAAACAGCTTCAATATGGGCAGAAATGGTGTATTGGCATGCTTTGCAGTAGTTATTTCTGGGGATCAGGTAAAGAAATGGGAAGCAGGGTGTAAACCAGAGCAGCCTAGAGGGTTAGGTCATAGCCTGGATCCGTTCTTGGAATGGGATGTGTGGAGAACAGAAATGATTCTAAAGCCTGCAGAGAATCGTGTATCTTTTTAAACCTCCTTTTCCCACACTGGCTGCTTTTAGCTCTCAGCTGTTCTCTTACTTTTTCCTGTGCTACATCAGAAATAAACATTTTCTATTAACCTTTGATGGAAAAATAGAACTTGAACAGCTCCCAAAAGGTTTTCTTGAGGATGTAGGTCTAATCTGTCCTTTCAACCTCCTGAGCACCCTGAGGTCTTAAAGGCAGAACTTTAATGTTGTTTTACACCTACTGACACTCAAATCCTTCTGTCTGTGTCCTACCTGAAGTCTGTCTTGGTTTGGTTTTTCAGCTCGGGGTGGTTGAACTGGTGTTGAAGCACAGAGGGGTTTGGCCTTGGATCTGAGAGATCTCATACAGGGAGATATGAAAAAACTACCTGTAGGAAACCTAAATCTGTGGTAGGATACAAATCCCATCAGTCGCTTGGCTTTGCTGACATTACCCTCAATCCAAGTGTAGCTGAATGTGTATCTTGAATGCAAGACCAGCTGTAAAAGACAGAGCCTTTCTAAAAGAAATGAGTCCTGAAATCTAAGTCTTGCTGGGTAACTAACCCAAGTAACATGTTACATTATTTAGGTTGTATGCAATGAAAAACATTCCACTGCTCACAATGCAAAGATTTCTTCATGTCTCCTTGTTCCTGCTGTAGAGCTGATGGATCTGTAATGTACTGCATAATTAAACACTGCAGAGGTATTACTTTGGAGGGAAAGCAAGTAATGAAGGGGATATAGTAAATTTTGGTAATTACAGATACAATTGTTTTTCCCAAGTATAGGATGGTCTGCTCTGCTGATTAAAAAATATCCAGAAGAACACCATTTTGATGAAGCTCTGCATTGCTCTGCTAGCAATGGATTAGGTTATTAAACTATATCTTTCCATTAATAAAACAAACGTTAATGTATTGTTTGATGCTAATAACGAGACCATTCTAAGAAGCACAGCTACTTCCATTAACATTTATCACCTCATTCACTCCATTTCATCAAGGCAGAGGATGAATTCGATTCTCTTTTCTTCTGAAGGCAACTTGGGAAGGCAAAGCACTGCAGGAACTGAGCTCCCTGCTTAGTCTGCTTCATGTTTGCTGTGTTCTCATGGACAAAACTGAACCAAAGCCTATGGAGAACTGAACTTCAAATATAACCCATTGAACCATCTGCTACACCACATCACTGGCTTCATTAAATTGTATGAATTCATAATAGAGTAAGTCAAGGCAAAAAAACCTGCTAACTTCCTCCTGTTTCTAGAATCTATTAGCAGGGTGTAAAATACTCCACCAGCTATTATGCTGCTGCACAGATGAAGATCTGCTTGTCCTACACTTTTTGCACTGCAGCTTGTATTCGGCAGGACAATAAACCTTGCTTTAGAATTTACCCTGCCCAGCATGGTCAGGTCTGGCTGTCTCATGTGTACCCTGAGGTGGGCATGTTTGCATTGATCAGGGGATGGAGATGCTTAATACCTCGTCCATCTTTTTAATAACTTGGGGTTTAATACCTTGTCCAGATAGTCAAGAGAAAGTCCTCTGAGCTCAAGAGGAGGACTCCTGGTATCTTCAGCAGGCCTCAAATTTGGTGTTGCTCACTGCAAGTAGAGGGTCTGAGTCTTTTTCCCTTCTTTTTCCATCATAGTTGTGCATTAATCCTTTTATCCTTGGCAATATTGTCAGATAGCTTGGGAGAGAACAGGAGATAAAGCACCTGCATGCTGTTTATCCTTCCTGTCGTAAAGCTTTGTGCACATACTTAAACTGTAGATGTTGTAATGCAAACAAGTATAGCTGCAGATAAAACCTGAAAACACCAGCTTAGGAGAATGGCTGGAGTCTCCCCCTCAGTGATTTTGGTAGTGCTGCACATGAAATTTCCCCTACAACCGAGTTGCAGAGGGCACGAGCAGCTCTCTGAAGCTGTTAGTGCCGGTACAAGATGTTGTCAAGGTCTGCTGGAGCTCTGAGAGCAGACACACACCAGACACGGGTGTCTGCTACAAATAGGATGTCAGCAGCTTCAATCAGAAATAAATGAAGTCCAAAGATGTTCCTGGGTACGTGAGGGCTGCAGCCCACAGCTGTGCCCTCTTTATCCAGAGCAGCAATTTAGTCTGAAGGACTAGAATGGAAGCATGGTTGGGGAGTCAAAGGCATCGACACCCATAACCGAGCAGGTTCAAAGAAATGCTGCCGTGCTATTAAGGAGAATATTGCTGATTTCTCTAACACCATGACTGTATCAGTGCTAAAACAGAACAATTTACAAATGCAGCTCGAATAGCCAACAGTCATTTGCTGTGATGCTCCAGAAGCCTGTACACACCTTAATTTATCTTATCAAAGAATAATCTGTGGTGCCGAGCGTTGGAAAAAGACTTGATTAAAAAAGCAATTCAAGTATGAACGCTGGCATCTAAATAGTAGAAGTAGTATTTATTTCAATAATGAGGGAACTTGGTAATGTGGCCTGTATTTAGAGTTGCATCGAGGACTCTTCTTTCAGCAGGCTTAGACACGAGTGAAGCATAGAATGGTTTGGGTTGGAAAGGACCTTAAGATCATCCACTTCCAACCCCCCTGCCCTGGGAAGGGACACCTTCCGCTAGACCATGTCACCCAAGGCTCTGTCCAACACTACTGTCCTTGAACACTGCCAGGGATGGAGCACTTGCTACTTCTCTGGGCACCCTGTGCCAGCGCCTCAGCACCCTCACAAGGAAGAACTTCTTCCTTATCTCCAACCTGAACTTCCCCTGTTTCAGTTTAAACCCATCACCCCTTGTCCTATTGCTACAATCCCTAATGAAGACTCCTTCTCCAGCATCCTTGAAGACAGGTTGTCTTTTTCCCTCCAAGATTATTTCTCTGCTTTAGGGCAGTCTCCAGGCTCATGGTGTTACACACTGGATGCAAACAGTAGGTTCAGCACCTTGAAGCTTTTAAAAAGAACAGGGAAGAGCAGCAGCCTGGGATTTTGGGGTTCAAAGGGCTGCTCTACCCTCGTGTGCTCTTGTGGCAGGTCATTTGGCTCCCCATCAGCAGGGTGCAGGTAGCCAGGCTGCCATGCCTTGAGTTCCTACCAGCCAGGACCCAGCATGGGAGAGCATAGCTTCTATTTTGCCAGGGTTAACAGTTTTTACAAGAAGGTTTTCAATTAAAATGACTGATCTTTAAAGCTTTGCTTCAATACCAAATGCACCCTTCTCCAACTCAGATGGAAATAAACTATTTTGGTATGAATACAATTTTCCATTAGGCTGCAAGTGATTATTTCTAATGGGAAAAATAAAGCCTGTTATCTTAAATGTCTTTTCCAACCTAGTTGATTCTATGATTCTATCTAGAGCTGTGATACCTTTAATACATAGTCCTGCCGTTCTGGAGTTATGCTGCATGCAGATGTAACGGTTACCCTTTCCTACCTGCAAATCTTCTTTATGCTCACCCATGGCTGCTATTCATGCAGAGTCATGGTAAAACACCACTCTCGTTTGGAATAATACTGTAGCAGGGGACTCCTAATCTGTCTTCTCCTGATAAATACACTGGAGTTGAATCTCTGCCCTACAATTACGTACAACACAGTTCAGTAGCTGGAAATAAACTAAGTTTTGACTAAAATACGAGTGTTTCTGCTAACAGTAACTGTAGTGCTTGGGCTTCTAATTCCCCTCTTGAGCAGAATATTTGGTTTTTTCTAAAACACTTCAATGGTACTGTTTAGGTTTTATTACTCTTTCCTGTTTTGTCTCTATTCTCTAAAGTGTCTCCTATTCAACTCCTAATTGTGATTAAATTCAATAGAACACTGCTCCTTTCTGTATTAATAGATCTCTATTAGTCCTTCCAATACTGCCCCAAATATTGTGGTGGTTTGAAATTCAGCTCTTTTATGAAAGAGGGGAACATAAAGAGGATACAGCTGTTGAAACCGACTGTTGGATGAGTATAACCTCCTGCTCAGGTCTATCTTGCTCAGGTACAGAGCATTAAATTCTGTTGCACAGGCAATTTCTTTCACACTGAATGGGACTTGAACACTAATTAGTTGTTGAAGAGGTTCTGTATTAGACTCTACTGCATCTGCCTTCCACTGCTGGTGGGCAAAAGGGTAAGATCTGCCCAAGAACTTGAGCAGCACTTGCTATATTTGGGATTCACCACTGGATCAGGCCTGCAAGAGGAGGTGGTGGAATGACAGTGGATTTCTCACCCACTTTGGCTTCTGGTGCTATAAACAAACCTTGTCTTTTCTCTAAATGTGAATGAAGGCGTAAGAACCTCACAGTAAAAACCATGTGAAAAGCACCTTTTGTGCAGGATCTGGGGATGAATTCTGAACTACTTGTGTTAACGTTGGAATGAAGCCGGCGAAATTGGGTGCACAAACCATACGTGGGTGGTGATGGATCACTGAAAGCTTCAAGTCCTGCCTTGTAGGCACGGGTGAGCTGGCTGTCACGTCTTCTGACATATCTGGGATGTCACAGGCAACAGCCTTGTCCTTGAATGTTCCCAGCAGACAAGTGCTGCCCATGAATCCTGTGGGCTGGATGGGTTGCTCTGCCTCTTCTCAGTGTGGTGGATGGGATTGTGGTGCCTGGGAGAGGGAATGGATGGAGAAGGATGCATCATCAGCTAATGATTCATATCAACTTACTAGAGCAGCCTTTCTGCTACTGTAGCCAGAAAAGAGATGCCCTTTCTTATACTGGTGAGAAAATAGCTCTTAAAATAAGACATTCTTGGTCTGCACACATCTAGTTGTTTGCTTGGGCAGCTTAGATGATATTGCCACCCAAAGGCCTGGACTAGGATGACTGTGTGACTTGCAAATACTATTGATCATTCCTTGCTTGCTAATGTGTGCTGATATGGGGGGAAACTCCTCTGTCCCTGTGTATCCAGGTGATCTTTTGAAGTACCCTGATGTAAACTAAACTGACATCTTTCCCCCTGGCATTCACTCCCCACCTCTTCACTAGCTTCATGGGGTGCAGCATCAACGTGTTATCTGTCAGGCTGTAATTGTTCCTCCATGCTTGATTCTTCTTATCACTGCTCCAGCCTTTAGCACATCACGGCCTGTGTCTTTCTTCCACCTTGACAGCCAGTGTGGTTTTTCACTCCCTTTTGGGTGGTAAGCACAGATAATTTGATTTTGTTCTCCTGCTCAAACAGCTGGGTTGAGCAGCCTTGTGTGACAGGCGAGGGGATGATACAGAATCTGAGCTGAGTTTTAATCAGTCCCAAATGATGTGATGTTTTGTTAGAGACAAGTAGGACCTTTCTTTGTCCCTAGCTGGGTTACCTTCTGCTCTGCAGTGCTCTCTTGGTTGTGGATAGG
Source organism: Nestor notabilis (assembly GCF_000696875.1). Lineage (NCBI taxonomy): Eukaryota > Metazoa > Chordata > Aves > Psittaciformes > Psittacidae > Nestor > Nestor notabilis. The sequence goes on from NW_009928774.1 coordinate 20,860, forward strand.
GAATGAGTGCTGACTTGGTTGTCATACTCTGTGCCTGTTTGAATGGAAGCATAATGCAGCAGACATTTGAGCTTTGTCTTCATGGAAAAAGTGTCTACCCTGATCTGATATGGGATGATATCTGAATGAATGCAATGGTCTCTTTTGTCTAAGAGACCATTAAAGCCTGTTGCTTTAATCTTTTAACTGAAGTCTTGGTTTCAGAAATGCTGTGGCTGGGACATGTCTGGTGGTACCCAGTGTTAACTGAGTGCATCTTCCCTCCCCTAGCTCACATTTCATCATGACAAGGTGCATTATGTAGAATACAAGAAACTGCCAGTGATTAAACCTCCACTGGAAAGTAGCAAATACTTTTTAAGAAACAAGTACTGAAAAACAAAATTAAAACCTTTTGGGAACTCTAGTTTTTTAATTATATTTTTATTATTTGGTATTCTAAATGAATTTTTTTGACATCTAAAATCCTGTAGTCTTGTCTTTGTTATTTTTACCTTCAGAAACATCAAACTAGTTTGCCTGTGAATACTCACAATGGCTGTCACAAGGACTCCAACAGGACTGTAAAAGACAAGGAAGCTGTTAACAACTAACCAAGGTCATGAACACTGCAGGCAGTGCTTAGGAGTTAGTTTGTGCTGCTAAATAATGGCCCTTAGGTCTACTGAAGTCTTTCAGTCAATTATATTGCTTGCAGCCTATAATGGTCCTCATCCAGCATTCTAAATAGGCTATGCTGGACCTGGAGCCTATGTTAATGGAAGACTTTCAAGCTTTGAGTAGTGACAACAAAAAACACCCCAAACAAGTCTTGAGCTGTGATATTCCCATCAAACCTTTGGTTTGATCTTTGCTGCTGTTCATAAAATTGTCCAGGATAACAAAAATACCCCCCACCCCAGTGTGGTTTCATATCATTCCTGGGGCATCCTGGTTCTCTGCTGCGCTGTCTAGTGCCTAAGCCATGCCAATTCTCCTTGAGCAAATGTTGTTGCAAGCTTAATGGCCAAGTTTATGATCTTATAGTACAAGAAATAGGGGTTAAAACCTGGTGTGGCCGTTCTGTGCAGTGGTCCTATAGGCTTTCAAGCTAAAAGTAGATGTTTAAAGAGGAAACGTTTACTTGTTTTACTGCTGGAACAGTGTTTCGTGGAGCACTTCCCTTCCTTGCTTGTACAACTGGCTCATCTTTTCCGTTCCCTCTCATGTTCTCTTTTGGTTAGCACTGTAGCAAAAGCAGCTGAGTTGATTTGTGGAGTGACTCTGTGAACCTCGGGGGGAAAAGGCATTTGTGGTCCATCCTCCCATCAGTTATCTTTATTCCAGGCTCAGAAAGCGTAGTTAAACCTGTTCACAAAATTATCAAGGTATTTGCCTTTTATTTTCTCTCTGCTTCCTCACTACAAGTCCCTCTGCCCTGTCCAGACAGAAGAAGTCCTAATTTGGCATCATTTTTGTGCTTGATGGAGAAAAATTCTCTCATATTTTGTGTGTGTTCTACTTGACTGTAAGAAACTAGTTTTGGGCAGTTTCCATCCAAACAGTGCAGTTACTCTCTTAGAGGTCACTTTACCTGCTGCTATAGAAACCTCCAGGATCTAACTAGAACACAGTGGAATACAGGGATTTATTTCTTGTATTATATATCTATATATTAGTTGATGAAGTTATATGCAGCTCAGCTGTGATTGCTTTCTGTTTGTTCTTTGATAGTATACAGGGAAGGAAGATACAATGTCTGTCTTGTCCTTTAAATCTCTATTCCACTGCTGTCTCATCTGTTTAATACATTTCCTGTACAAATCTAGACTTATGTTTTAGGCTAATGCCAGCAAGAGCTCTGGAAGGATTTATTCTTCTGGACCCTAATGTAAAATGAGTCATGCTAGTACTGGCTCCCTTGGTAGCAGCAACACATTTTACTACTGATTGTCAGAAACAATAAAAAAGAGAATATGTTGGTAGTTTCTGTGCTATTTGCTTCCTGGGATATTTGTCCCGGATTAACCTCCACAAATATATTGCATGAGTAACTTTGGAGAACTTCTCAGCATGTGTGTAGCAGAGAAACAGGGAAAGGCAATTGAGTTGTTGCTACAGTTTTTAGTAGCAAGTGTCAAGGAAGCAAGACCTTCATCCCAAGACTATATGTGACCTGTTGCACAGCAAGTGTCAGGCATCCCACTGTATTCTCCACAGGATAGAGCTCATCCACTGGCCAGTATATATATTGCATATGCATAGCTGTAATAAATCTCGTTAAAACTCTGCCTTTAATCTGACACAATCTCTGTGGGCTGCAGGTAAGACTCTATTCAAAACTCCTTGAATTGAAGTTCTCTTTAAAAAGCTCAGATTTGGCTTATTCTGGGTCATAGCAAAGTCCCAGGTCCCAGGGATAAAGGTGTTCTTTTAAAGCAATGGTTAATCCCTTGGTTCGGCATCAGAACTCATCAGAAGCAGGATTTATTAGTTTTGCTGGGAAGTGCAAGTACTTTCTACTCTAGCTAGAAAATAGATGAGCATGTCCTTATTTTATAGATACAAATACTATGAAAGTTAAATTGTTAACCATCCATGGTTTGATTGAGTGGACAGAGAAACCTTAAGTGCTGAGCGTACCCTATAGCTTGTTCAGTGAGAAGTTACAGAAGGGTATAAAATGAGAAGTAACATTTGTGATTCAAACTGAAAGAAAACCAAGCTTGATGTTTGAATGTTCCGCCTGGAAGTCTGTCAGGATATTGCTGTCTCCAAACAGGTTTAATTCACTTTCTTGTTGCAAATATTCTCTCAATGCCACAGATTCAGAGCTTTTTCTGCTCAGTTTGAAAGGAATTCCAAGGAGTTACCTCTAGATGTGTTGATACTACAAAATACCCCCTGGGGTAGAAACTTCCTCTGCAAAGGAAGCCAATGGCTAAAGAGTTCTCCAAGCAGGGGGGAAAACAACAACAAAACAACCTTTCTTTGCAAACTTAAGTCTCTCTATTCCCTGAAGTAGTTCGTCTATTCACTGAGTTAAATTTGGAGTAAAAAGAGCTGAAAACGGGCAAAATGAGTTACTGAGTGTTGTGGTTTAAGCCCAGCCGGGAAACTCGGAACCACGCGGCCGCTCGCTCGCTCCCCTCCCTTCTTCGTCCCCCGGCTCCCGGAGGGATGGGGAGGAGAATGGGAGGAACGTGAATCCCACGGGTTGAGATAACAGCTCTCCAGTAACTAAGGTATAATACAAACCACTACTGCTACCAATAATAATGATAAGAGGAATAACAAGGTGAGGACACCACCGCTCACCACCCGCTGACCGATACCCAGTTTCTATCCTGGGCATGACGTGCTGTGGTGTGGAATAGCCCTTTGGCCAGTTTGGGGCAGGGGTCCTGTCTCTGCTTCCTCCCGGCTTCCCCTCCTCCCTGGCAGAGCATGAGACTGAGAAAGTCCTTGATCGGAGTAAAGATTACTTAGCGACAACTAAAACCATGGGTGTTATCAGCATTGTTCCCAGGCTGAAAGTCAAAACCACAGCCCTGCAGCAGCTACTGAGGAGGAGGAAAGTGGCTGTTACAGCTGAACCCCGGACTCTGAGGGATGTGAGAGAAATCTTCCTTTTGTTTAATAAAGACTCCAAGTTAGAACGTTTTCCTCAGCTATAAAGAAAATGAGTCAATAAAAATCAGAGGGAAATGTCACAAATCTGTCGAGGAGGAGCCTTGTGGGGCCTCACACCCCAATTTGTTGTTATTCAGAATGACAGGACCGGTGACTGCCAGGAAAGGAGTGAACTAAAGGCAATGTGAGGAGGCTCGAGGGAGAAGGAGCTGGGATGAGGGAAGCATCACTTTTCTCTTTCACCAAAAGGGGTTTTCCGGAGTTTTAAGGTAGGGACCTGTTGACTTCTGATTCCTTTATTGTGGTGTTCAGTTCAATGCCGATTTGGGTTGTCTAAATGTCTCCTGCACTTTGTTCCTTCGTTCCACTTCCAGGTCTCTGCTTCCATTTGGGTCTGTTGTGTTACCTGGCCTTTCCTGTTCCCTGTCTTATGCTCTGCCATGTTGGGATAGATGTATTAAGCTACATAAATACGCTTTTTAAAGCAGTTTCTTTGGGTTATGTTAAACAACATGGAAGTGGTTAATGTTAGGGAAGCAGAACAGACCTGCTGTGTCATTATTTCAGTGGCAACAGAACTGTTCCGTTAAAGGTTTTCCTTTGGACCATGTGCTTGTGGAGTTGCTCTTCAGCCTCCTCTCTGTACTGCAAAGGCCATGATAAGGCTTTCGCATTGGTGTTAAGTTTGTTGGATTCAACTTTCTGAGGTTCCAAATGCAATATTCCTCCTGTCCTTTGTATCCTTCACTTGAGAAGGACGAGAGGCAATTAAAATCACTGGCGGTGCCAGGAACATGACAAGAGCTGACGGTTTGAGGCTGTTGAGCTTTCGTCGCGATGGATGGGGCTGCAGGAATTGTCACATCTCGTCTTTGTCTCCTGCAATGAAGCTCGCTTTTGGGAAATGCTGTTGGGCTTTTCGAAGCACACCGCTTAAGAAGCAACTACCATTTTGCTTTTCATTTCATCTGGACAGAGGTACGCTGCAGTGGCCTCGAAATAGCCACCAGTGCAATGAGGAAGGGTGAAGGAGGGTGTTCCGCTTCAGAGCCGCTGTCAAAGGTGGTGGGGTACTCACATAACCCAAAAGGAAAATCACAGTTTCAGGTTGCTGTGACTCGAAAGCAAACTTGGCAGTGCAGTTCATTCAAGGCAGCCACCAATGTGTGGAGAAGTTGGCTGTAATGAGACACACAGGGTAGAATCCACATGTTTGTCACATCTGGCCATGGCTGGGTAACTGGTTATGAAATGTGGCTGGCTTTTGCCTTGGAGTTTATAACCTAAATAAATAGTTCACACCACAAGGAACTTTGGGTTGAAGTGTACGTCTTAAAACTGCCCAGGGAACAGTGATATAAAGATACCTGGGCAAGCTGGATACCAAAAGTAGATGTGAGTTCATGGCATGGAGTAAATAATAAGTGTGATTTGAATCCTTGGGAATTTTTTCCCTGTCTCATGGTCATTCTTGGCCTACAACTTTAAACCTTCTTTTTGTAGAACTTTAGTGAGGACTTGAAATAGAGTTTGCAGCTGTGTCAGCTCGAAAAAGGAGAACAAAACACTGGGTTTGGATTTGGCTCTAAGCTCTGCATTGCTTCCCTGTCATCTCTTGTTGGTGTATATATAACTGTGCTTATGATCTGGAAGAGATCTGTTTAAAATATCATGTAGGTGAAGTGTGACTTTTCATTTGGTAAATAACAGAAGGAAATGCAGAGGAGGGAAAGGAAGTCTGAGATTTTTCAGCAACACAAATGGGGTGTCGGGGCTGGATATCTGAGTCCAATTTGTTTAAAGCTTTGGTTTATTTATTTGAAAAACTGAGCTGCAAACTTTTAAAAAATGACTTCCTAAATTGGAGTAATTTTGTGCTCAAATTCAGCTGAAGAATGGAACTTGTAACAGTAAATGATGCCTCTGGGAAAGCTGGTATTGCTCTTAGCAAAAGAGATTTATAGACAGAACAATGAGTGGAGATAGATGCAGTGAATTTCGTCTTTGGGAACTAAGACTGATTTATAAGTTTAGGTTTTGCAGTTTGTGTTACCATCAGTACCCAAAGATTGATTTATAGTTTACTATAGTAAATACATCATCATTTAAACAAGAATTTTGTTTCTTTTCTGAAGAGGGTTAGATCTCACTGAAAGAATAAGCCACTGTTATGACTCTCTTTCCCCCCCTTAAATGATCATACCTGCAGTTATCACTGGAGGTGGAAATTCGGCCTGTGTGGTAGAAGGAAAAAAGCCAATTTCCTCTGAAATCTGATATTGAATATTGCAAAGCAGCTTCCAAATTTATTAATGGGTTTAGACAAGAAAGTGTTGAATGACTTGGATGCTAAGAAGAGTTGTAAGAGCTTTTCTGTATGCATCCCTGTGACATACCTTGACATGTGTAAGAGCTCTCCAAGTTTTCATCTAAAAAGTAGGAAGTTAAAGGCCTAGGAAAGAATTTACTTCAGATGAAGCTTTGGAAATCTGAATCCAAGTTGGACATGGTACAGTCAGAGTTGACGTGGTTGGTTTTTGGAGCTAAATTCTAGCTGAGGGACTTGGGAAGCTGTGGCAGATGCGAAGGGATGTAGCACTCCAGACAAGCCTTTGAAAAGCACAGAGGAAGTTGTTTTGTCTAGTGAGGAAGATGACATAAAAACCAGCATGAATTTGGACTCTTTTGTTGGCTTAATGTAATGAGAACTATCTAGGGGAATTACTGCTAATACAATATTGTACTGTAGGCAGTGTGGGCTGAGGATTAAAAGCCTTGCTTTGCTCTCCAGGCAGTGCCAGGGAAATCTATTTTTTGGAAGTGGAGTTTCTCAGTGGCACAGTGTTATCCCAAGATAGGCAAATAGAAATCTGAACTCTCAAGTTTTTGCTCCCCTTTGTCACCAATCGTATAGGTGAATCCTCCACATAGCCATGGCTGAGTTGGTTCCAGCATACGAAGCCAAGTACCTGCCTGAAGGACCATTAGGAGCCTTAATGAAGCCTTTAAGCACTGTGAATTCCTGCTGTAAGGCACTATCCAGTTGGCACAATCATTATCCTCCTCCATTTTTTCCATGTCTCAGCAGTTCCAGATGACATTATAGAAAGTGATTTGTGCAGGCTGCTTCTCACAGTCATCTCTCGGTGCAGGTGCCTTTCTGAACAGGGTTTATCACTAGAGCTTGAAGCCCCAGCAGAAGCTTTTGAGCAGGATGGTGCTGTGCAGCAAGGAACAACTCTTGCCACTTGAACTGGAGGTGGGGTGTGGACCAGAAGCACAAAGCTGAAGTTACTCTGAATCACCCAGTTTGCCAGATGTGGGACCTTATTCCTTGTTTAATTCCTGGACTGCTTCTTAGGTCAAACTGACAACAGCAGAGTAAACTTCAGCCTGTGTAACTTGCTGTATGCTGCCCGACATGCTTACTATGAATAATTGATAGGGTCTGTTACGTAGAAACCATTAATTTTGATTTTGTTAGCTCACTAATGGGCTTGCTTCATCTTTTGCCTTTGCTCTACAAAGCAGCATTATATTCAATTAGCATTGGCTGACCTTTTTATTTTATTTAGCTGGTTAAAAGGTTATTTAAGTCCTTAAGAAGAATTACTACATCTATAGTTAACCTGATAATTGGTATATTGTTGCTGGGGGTAATTGTGCGGGCTGGTATTCAGGCTCATGAAGCCTGTGCATGTGTGCAGCTATGTGGCATATGTGTGGTAAGAACTAGTATCATTCTCTAGTAAAGGTTAAGTAAGGCAATAATAAAAGGAGTAACAAACTATTTAATGGCTGGTAGGTCAAAGGCATGTCCTTTGCAACTTTACTAGCAAGCATTCAAGCTTTCCTTCTAAACACAATTAAGGATGTAGTACAGTGAATACTTGGGGTATTCCTCCTGGTGATGCCTGGTTAGGTAATTGCAGTGATTACTGGGGAAAATACCACTTAGCCTGACTGATAAAAACTTGATGTCACTTTGGGCACAGTTATTTCCCATAAAGGTAAAACCAGCAGTCTTTGCAGAAGCTGACAGAGAGTAGCAGGCGGCTGTGTTTCTGTAGCAGTGTCAGTTTAATCATGTGTATTCATTCTTATATGTCAAGTTTGCTCTTTTATTATCTTCAGTTTGCTGCTCTTGGAGTTGCCTGCTGCCCACAAAGCCTGGCAGAGCCTGCTCTGAAAAATGAGAGTAACAGCCCTTCATTAAAACTTGATTCAGACACAAGTTCATATGCTGAGCTTGGGGTTTTTTGCAAGTTTCCTTGGTGAAAGCCGTGAGAAAACACAGGATTAAAAGGCTTCTTCAATCAAGGTTTAGACCACAGATATCTCCAATTTCTTATCTGGTCTCTTTTGCATCAGCTACAAAGAGTGGAGGTTTCTTACTGCTTTGTCCTGTTCAAAGAAACTTCCTGACTGCTTTGAAGGTACTTACAGGCACAGTCTGTTAGCACGTATTCTGCAGGTTGCCTCTATGTTATCTTGCTGGATCCACACAGATCTGATAAACTTACCAGAAACTTAAATGGTAATTATGTAAACCCTCCAATTATAATTATCTGAAACATACCTTTTGAATTGCTGTAATAAAGAGTTAGTATTATCACTCTGCCCTTTAGGGTTAAGTGTGCTCAGGCTATCAATCTCTTTTACTGATCACAGACTTTAACTCGATTAAGCATCTGTATTTGCAGTAGCATAAATCTGCCCGTGGTTATGTTCAGGTCTCCACCTACAAGGGGAGTTAATAGCCTTTTATGTTAGACATCCTCGAGGATACAGGGATAATGGGGTTCGAGAGAGCCATTGAGAATCTGTGGAGCAAAATGGATGTGAACTGGCTGGCTTTATGTTGATAAATTTCTTTTCATTATCTTACTCGGTGTCCATAGATTGGTGTGGAAAAGGTACATAAAACCTCCTCAACTTTCTGCAATCAAAAGCAGCTCCCTCAGCCCAGCCCTTGCGTCTTAGTATTTGTTAGCAAACTCCTTCGTTGATGTTTGTCACAGTTGTGAAAACCAAGGTGGGGTTTTAAATCCCTCATTTTCTTTCTTCCTCTTTCCTTCCCACATCTTCACTTGCCCATTAATTCTCATGCCATTCCAGAAAATTCCTTGACAACAAGAATACAAATGTCGCCTTACACATGAGCTGGTCACAGTCCTGCTCCTGAGCCCAGGTTACTTTATCAATGCTTTCTTTAGCAATTTGAAGGAGAATTTCTGGAAGGACAAGCAACCAAAGGAGCTCAAGGAATTTATCTGCTAAATGTTACAAAACGAACAAAAAACTGCTAAGAGTTTCTTTAAAAAACTTAAACCAAACAGAAGAATGAATGGCTTTGGCTGATGGTTCCCAGGTCATTGTCCACCATCTACCGACAGTGTTCCTAACACTGGCAACACACTGGTGTGCAGTGGGGTGGTTTCCAACATCTTCTGAAGTTCCTGGCTTGGTATTGGCTGCTGGTAGAGCATGGTCTCAGTGCAGGAAGGGTGAGTGGATGGACAGATTGTTTTGTGTAGGATATCATGATCTTTTTCCAGATAGAGCTTCCCAGTAAAATGGTGTTACCGGTGCAGATGATGCCAACTTGTCTGTTGGGATTACAGGAGCAGAAAAGCTGTAGGTGTTGTGTTTGTGTCACAGAGTGGACTGGGATATTTAACAAGGCTACTCAGGAGAAAGCAAGTTGCTTGTTACGATTTGAAGCCGAAAGTCAAAATTTGAGCCTAAATGGAGGCAACTTGGGAAAATTACCATTCTTGTTACCAGTTGCTTTCTGAAATGTTGAAGGTGCTGCTTATGGAGAAACAAAATCTCTACACTGCAGATCTACCAGCTGCAGGGAACAAAGTTCCAGCAGCAGAACTGTTGTTTGCCAAGGCACATGCATATTTGACATCCTTTTTTGTCTGAAGGTATAATCTTGAGAAAGAAACTTGGTCCAATCAATGCGTAAAATCTCTACCAGGCAAAAAATATTGCGATGGGAAATACATTTTCCTGTCCTCAGTGTTTGGTTCAGCATAATTAACATGAATAATGCAAGACAATTTTCCGATAGTTATTATATTAGAGAGCTTAGCTGACTCATAACTGCCCCCATGACATAGCCAGAATGCAAATTGCTTGGCTGGAAATAGCACAGAACTGGTTTGATTAAAATGTGATACATATTTTGAATTAAAAATATTCAAGGTCTCACAAAATGACCTTAATGTCATTTCCCTCCCTCCCCCAAAGAAATCTGCATAATCACTTTCAGGCAGCTTTTTATTTCTCCCTCTGTGAATTGACACTACCTGCCATTCAGGGGAAAACAGGGTGTCTCATTTTATTCCCTTTCTGAGCTTAACTACAATAGAATACTGAGGTAGCATTTTGGGATTATGCTCTTTGAGAACCTGGCTCCTTTATCACAGTCACAAAGATAATGCATCTCAGGCACAAATCTGACAAGAAACCACCAGACTGCTAAGAATCAGACCCATCTCCATGTCTTTGTCCCTGCAGCCCCTCAAATCTGTGTTGAGTCACTCCAGAGTTCCTGCAAGTGGCTGTAATGAGACACAGAATGAAGCATTTGTTGAACTTGTTTCAAAGAGGGTTTCTTTGTGTGTGAGCCTCTTCACTTCGGCTGAAGAGTCTGTAAACTTTGGGCACTGGAGTCTGTTGGGAATCTCCCTGGAAAACCACACTTGGGGTGTTTTCCTTATGTGGCCATCAAACATTTCATGTAACGGGCAGTGAGTCTGGGAAA